>NC_041399.2:200508425-200588425 GCF_900747795.2 Erpetoichthys calabaricus
TCTATCAAATACCACCCCAGGCTGAGAGGGGGCGCTGTTGCTAATGGTGTTATCATTTTGTTCTTCCACAGCTTTGAGAAACCGCCTAGTGAAAGCAAAATGTGACGATAGCCTGGAAGAAGGCGTCATTGACCACAAAGACAACCTAGAGAAAGGAGCTCTGAGTTTAAAGAACCCAAGGGCATAGCTGATGAAATAGAATTGTTTTTTTATGGACTTGTTAGTAACGTGTTGGCACCATAAACAATTCCAGGATTTGTTGACTCTTCTTTCCTCAACCGCCACACTATCTATCTATCTATCTATCTATCTATCTATCTATCTATCTATCTATCTATCTATCTATCTATCTATCTATCTATCTATCATATGGTGCCTGTCATATCTATCTTTTATATAGTGCCTTTCATATCTATCTATCATATGGTGCCTTTCACACTATCTATCTATCTATCTATCTATCTATCTATCTATCTATCTATCTATCTATCTATCTATCTATCTATCTATCTATCATAGGTTACCTGTCATATCTATCTATCATATAGTGCCTTTCATATCTATCTATCTATCTATCATATAGTGCCTTTCATATCTATCTATCTATCTATCTATCTATCTATCTATCTATCTATCTATCTATCTATCTATCTATCTATCATATAGTGCCTTTCATATCTATCTATCTATCTATCTATCTATCTATCTATCTATCTATCTATCTATCTATCTATCTATCATATAGTGCCTTTCATATCTATCTATCTATCATATAGTGCCTTTCACATCTATCTATCTATTTATCTATCTATCTATATCACACACTCACTCACACACACACACATCCCAAGCACACATCCGTGCCCATTTCTCATCACCAGCCCACCTAACTTGCATGTCTTTGGACTGTGGGAGGAAGCTGGAGCCCCCAAATATTAAAAGCGATTTCCAACAAAACACAAGGAATTCCAAGAGCTGCCAGATTGCCTTCTTGTAAAACTTTTCAGTGAGACGTGCAGGCCCTGAAGCAGGGTCCCTGTCTTTCCGATTCCCAGGTTTCCGTCCCCTGCAGTGTGCGCAGGCTGATGGGTTATTTGTTTGTTTTGTTCCTCGGCCGCCTTACGGTGAGCAGTAACAAAACCTCCAAAGCCATCTGCCTGTCACCTTAAAGCGCAGACACAGCGAGAGGCTCTCCTCCCCTGGATGCTCCCTCCCTACCTGCAGATCTGCAGTGTAACCTGCTCAGTGATCCATCCCAGCAGCCGAGCACATTCAATCTGGGCAGCCGGAGATTTATGACTCCTGAAACAAAGCGGTGAATGAGCCAGGGCTGCCGCAGCAGCCTCAAGTGGCAGAGAGGCGCCATCGTGCACAGAGCCCTGCCACGTCCGTCCCAAAGGCGGGGGGGGCTTCTTCATTTGCTGCCCTTCTGCGCTCCTTCATTAGCATGGCGGACAAACTGATGGCCTGGGATTTACTTCACCGCCAGCCCAGCACCGTAAGGCGTATTATATTTTAGAAACTTTCACACACGAGCCCCACTAGTCAAGAGAAAAAAAAATAATGACTTACCCTGACTGGAATACAGATAAATCCATTTTGCTGCAGATAGCGTCGTACATTATAGTAATTCATGCGTGGCGACATCCTATTATTGTCAAATAAAGCACCGTGTCCTGAAAAATGTTATGGGCTCGCCTTAGCAAAGCCTGTCAGCTTGCACCGCTTCCCAAACACTTTCACGCCGGGCAGCAGACACTCAATCTTATTGTCTCGGCGAGGCGGCTCTCTTTACCGAGAACTCTAATGTACATCACAACAAAATCTTTGACAACTGAGAAGTGTCACTGAAGGCAGGCAGAGTGACGATGACAAAACTTCTGGCAGCCGGCAGCCTGCCTGGGCTCTCTGCAGCTAAGGCCATCCAGAGAGGAAAAAAAATCAGGAAACGTGGCTTTATTATTTCCACAGTGTAACCAAGCATATTAAACGCCATTGTGTGCTGAAGTGTTTTTATTCACAGCAGATCTGCACGTTCAAAACACAATAGTATTAAAGAGGGGGCTCGCTGTGCACTTAGCCACAATGTGGAATATCTTTATTATGGTCTGCCTAAAGACGCAGACGCACTCAGTGAGTCCACAGCGTGTACAGTACAGTACAGTACAAGTATTCAGGCCCAGGTTTCGTTTTTGGACGTTTCCTCTCCTGGTCAGCTCCATTCATAAAAGTTTGACTTTCTTCAAGAGTGGAGCAAATGCAGCAGAATAGCCAAGAACTGAAATGCACTTCACTGGTGGGCTTCCTCACAAACACACCCAGGACATCAATTTAAGAGTCAACCAAAACGTGCGGCGGTCCCTGCACATTCTGCACTGTGTTGTATATTTCATTTTAAATGTGTAAGATTGCGGCACTTCCTGTGTGATTTTGGGCTATACAAAAATAAACTGTATTGTATTGTATTGTATTGTATTGTATTGCCATTTTTGCCCATCAATCTACACTCAAAACCCCATAATGACAAAGTGACATGTTTTCAGAAAGGTTTGCGAATTGATCAAAAATAAAAAATAAAAAAAAAAAACCTGAACTCTCTCTGTCATATAAGTATTCAGATCTTTAACCAAAGCCCCCTTTGGCTGCAATTCCAGTTTTGAGCCTTCTTAGGGTAAATCTCTACAAGCTTTGCACACTTGGATAAGGTCAGATAATCCCTTTCTTCCTTTGCCATTTATGCCCATCAATCTACACTCAATACCCCATAATGACAAAGTGACAACATGTTTTTAGAAAGGTTTGCAAATTGATAAAAAATAATAATAATATAAAAAAAAACAACTCTCTCCGTCATCTGTGGTGGGCTGGCACCTTGCCTGGGGTTTGCTCCTGCCTTTCACCCTGTGCTGGCTGGGATTGGCTCCAGCAGACCCCCGTGACCCTGTGTTAGGATATGGCAGGTTGGATGATGACTGACTGACTGACTCCGTCATATAAATATTCAGATCCTTAACTGAAGCCCCCTTTGGCTGCAATTTCAGTTTTGAGCCTTCTTAGAGTAAATCCCTACAAGCTTTGCACGCCTGGATAAGGTCACTATAATCCCATTCTTCCAGGCTTAAGTATTTAAATCCTTAATTCAGTACTTTGTAGAAGCCCCTTTGGCATCAATTCCAGTCTTTTTAGGTGAAACTCTACAAGCTTTGCACACCTGCATTAGGTCAGATAATTCCATTCTTCCAAGTTCCATTAGATTGGATAGGAAGTGTCTGTAAACTGTCATCTTCAGGTCTGTCTATGGATGTTCAATGGGGTTTAAGTCAATGCTTTGGGTGGTCAACTCAAAGTTAGTCAGAGAGTTGTCTCACAGCAACTCCGGCATTGTCTTGGCTTTATGCTTCAGATGAATGTTAAGCTAAAAGGTGAAAGGTTTGCAAATTCATTAAAAATCAAAAACTGAACTCTGTCCATCATATAAGTATTCAGATCCTTAACTCAGTACTTTGTAGAAACCCCTTTGGCACCAATTCCAGATTTGGGTCTTCTTAGGTAAGTCTCTACAAGCTTTGCACACCTGGATTAGGCCAGTTTATCGCATTCTTCCAAGTTCTGTTAGATTGGATAGGAAGCGTCTGTAAATTGCCATCTTCAGGTCTCTCCATAGATGTTTGATGGAGATTAGCTCAATGCTTTGGCTGGTTTGGCTCATCTCACAGTGACTCCAGCATTGTCTTGGCTGTATGCTTCTGGTCATGTTTGTGCTGAAAGGTGAAATGTTTGCAGATTCAGTAAAATAGAAAAGTGAAATCTCTCATTTATTCAGTACTTTGAAGAAGACCCTTTGGCACCATTTCCAGCTTCTCAGGTGAATCTCTACAAGCTTTGCAGGCCTGGGTTTGGACAGTTTATCCCATTCCTCCTGGCAGATCCCCATAAGCTCTGTTAGATTGGATGGGAACAGTCTGCAAACTGCCATCTTCAGGTCTCTATTAAAAATCCAAACCTGAAATCTCTCATTCCCAAAAGTATTCAGGCTATTAGTGGTGGCACTCCAAATTGTGCTCAGGTGCGTCTTGTTTGCTTAAATTCTCCTTGAAGTGGTTCTAGAACAGAGATTTTCAACCACTGGGTTGGGGGACTCCCACTGGTGGGTCACAAGTTGCTATATATTGTTTATAATGGTAGTGGGGGATGGTGGGTCGTGAATGAGTCACTCCAACGATTGTGCTTGATCTTCCTACCTTCTCCAACGATTGCGCTCAATCCCCCCAGCCGCTATACGATTGTGCTCGATCCCCCCAACCACTCTTACAATTGTGCTCGATCCCCCCACCTGCTCTAACAATTGGGCGCGATCCCCCCACTCTCTCTATGGACCCTTTGCTATGACACTTATAATTTTGGGTCAGGTGCATCCCATTCTGTTGATCACTGAGATGCTTGTACACTTTGTTTGAAGTCCACCAGTGGTCATTTTAACTGACTAGACATGACTAGGAAAGGCACATAGCTGTCTGTAGAAAGTCCTAACAGAAAAACGCAAACTATAATTTAACGAGGAAAAAAATAAAATTAAAACACTCAATATGTTGTCCCCAAGGGCAAAATATGGATGACTCCCTACCTGGGTGGGAATGGAAGGTCTGTGAAGGCTGGGCTGCCTGATACCGTTGGAAGGATGGAGAGGGACTGTCTTTTGTAGACAGATTAACACCCCCATACCCAAGATAGACAGGGTGGCAGAACCCTGCTGGTGGTGCTACTAGTGGTTCATCCGTAGGGCAAACTGTAAGTTGTAGTCCTACTGAGTATCCCAGCCGGGGAACCTGGGAGCTGTAGTCTTAGTCAGCAGCCCTGCTGGTGTACCTGCAATGCAACCTGGAAGCTGTAATCCTAGTGAGTATCCCAGCAGTGCAACCTGGGAGCTTTAGTCCTACTTAGTATCCCAGCAGGGCAACCTGGGAGTTGTAGTCCGAATGAGTACCCCAGCAGGGCAAACTGGGAGCTGTAGTCCTAGTAAGCAGCCCTGCTGGTGTGCCCACAGTGCAGCCTGGAAGCTGTAATCCTAGTGAGTATCCCAGCAGTGCAACCTGGGAGCTTTAGTCCTACTTAGTATCCCAGCAGGGCAACCTGGGAGTTGTAGTCCGAATGAGTACCCCAGCAGGGCAAACTGGGAGCTGTAGTCCTAATGAGTAACCCAGCAGGCAAACTGGGAGCTGTAGTCCTAGTGAGCAGCCCTGCTGGTGTACCTGCAATGCAACCTGGGAGCTGTAATCCTAGCGAGTATCCCAGCAGTGCCACCTGGGAGCTTTAGCCCTACTTAGTATCCCAGCTGGGCAACCTGGGAGCTGTAGTCCTAATGAGTACCCCAGCAAAAAAAAACTGGGAGCTGTAGTGCTAATGAGTACCCCAGCAGGCAAATTGGGAGCTGTAGTCCAAGTGAGCAGCCCTGCTGGTGTACCTGCAATGCAACCTGGGAGCTGTAGTCCTAGTGAGCAGCCCTGCTGGTGTACCTGCACTGCAACCTGGGAGCTGTAGTCCTAGTGAATATCCCAGTAGGGCAACCTGGGAGTTGTAGTCTTGGTGAGTAGCCCTGCAGAAGGAGGTCATCTCCTGTTTAAGGAGATCACACCACAGCTTGAAAGTGCTTCTCTGGTGTGACATTGGGTCACCAGATGTACTCCCAGGTCTGACATAAAAGGAGCCGCTTGGTGTTTCCCTGAGGTGATTGGAGTTGGGAGGTGCTGAGGAGAAGAGAGACAAAGAAGAGAAGCATTGAACTGTTCTTGGGTGAACTGTGTAAAGAAGCCTGTTTAGAGGTGCTTCATCTACTACATAATAAAGCCCTAAGGTTTGTGCATCCAGTCCCACTGAGCAATCTGATTGGTCAGTTGGGCTTTGGTGTGATTGGTCAGTCTGGCTTTGGTGACGAGACGAAAGAGGAAGAGTGTGAGACGGATGAGGAGGAGTGAAGGTGTAAGAGGCACATGGAGAGAGTCAACTTCAAAGACAGAAAGTATAAAACCGGACAGGAGGTTAGAAAAATGGCTTGAAGATGATGAGAATGACGCACTTGAGAGAGGATGCACACACACAAAAACAAGGTACACGTAGGGCAAGAGCCCTGAGACTTGTGTCTGTGTTTCGGGGTTCTGTTGCGCCCCCTATAGGTCACAATATTTACATCATAAACATGTCCATCCCGCCATTACACTCGGTTGGGTGCGTTCTGCGTTAAGGTTTGCGAGGTGCCATCTATTGGAAGGCATTTTGTAAAGCATGTTAATAATAAGATACATTGTATTTTTAGTTTGGGAATACATGCACAAGATTCAAATTTGTGAAAAGTAAAGTGTCATCTGTCAGCCATGCCTGTCCTCTTCGTATCCCTTCCCTGTTTTTTTCTCTCTGTGTTCCATTAAGACCTCAAGTCAAGGCACTATACTGGTGGGCTAGGGCACAGGGTGGCACTGCTTGTGCAGATACGCCTGTTACGCCTGCTGCTGAATGGTTTCGGATGCGTGATGGAGAGAGCGCCTTGTGTAGCTGATTAGCGTGTGCCAGGCTGACAAGACATTAAAGAGCCCTGCCGGAGTGTGGCTCGTCCCTAAAGACGGCTACTCATCAGACTACTGAAAGGCACCGATCAATACTCTCACTAACCCAAATTCCAAATGCAAATTAAGAGTGCGTTTTATCGAGCAGCACGACATGCACCTGCTCGTGTGGCCATGACATCAAGGCGGCACACACTGGCGGCTTGTTCCGCTCAGAATAATCTTTACGACTTTGCTTGTCTGCCCTCAGTATGTCTGGCTTTCCAAGGAGAGAGCCTTTCCTTTATTCTGTAATAATAGCGTTCAGACAAGGAACAACTGCAGCCACTCACCCTTAAACAAGATGGCCTCTGCCTTGTCACTGACTTGACACAAGTCCCCTAGTGACCCCGGAACATGAATGTGTCATTAGAAAGCAGCACAGAATGACCGTCCAGTTTTCCAGTTCAGTCCTGGGGGACCCCTGTGGCTACAGGTTTAATATTTTTATTCTCACCAATTCCACAATCAGTGCATCATTCATTCTTTGAATTAATTTCACGGTTTCTGTACTGGCTAGAAAAATGGAGTCAAGGGGTAGGGTCAAGGAGAGCAAGGCAAAGAGAGAAAACATCCAGTCCAGAAATGCTACCCCAAACACAGAAGTTGAAAAATGTATAGGTCTAAATTTTTATACTGGGAGTCACAACAAGAAAGACGTGACACCACTACATGTTATCCATCCATCCATCCATTGTCTTCCGCTTATCCGAGGTCGGGTCGTGGGGGCAGCAGCTTGAGCAGAGATGCCCAGACTTCCCTCTCCCCGGCCACTTCTTCTAGCTCTTCCGGGAGAATCCCGAGGCGTTCCCAGGCCAGCCGGGAGACATAGTCCCTCCAGCATGTCCTGGGTCTTCCCCGGGGCCTCCTCCCGGTTGGACGTGCCCGGAACACCTCCCCAGGGAGGCGTCCAGGAGGCATCCTGATCAGATGTCCGAGCCACCTCATCTGACTCCTCTCGATGAAGAGGAGCAGCGGCTCTACTCTGAGCCCCTCCTGGATGACTGAGCTTCTCACCCTATCTTTAAGGGAGAGCCCAGACACCCTGCGGAGGAACTCATTTCAGCTGCTTGTATTCGCGATCTCGTTCTTTCGGTCACTACCCATAGCTCATGACCATAGGTCAGGGTAGGAACATAGATCGACCGGTAAATTGAGAGCTTTGCCTTATGGCTCAGCTCCTTTTTCACCACGACAGACCGATGCAGAGCCCGCATCACTGTGGACGCCGTACCAATCCGCCTGTCGATCTCACGCTCCATTCTTCCCTCACTCGTGAACAAGACCCCGAGATACTTGAACTCCTCCACTTGAGGCAGGATCTCGCTCCCAACCCTGAGAGGGCACTCCACCCTTCTCCGGCTGAGGACCATGGTCTCGGATTTGGAGGTGCTGATTCCCATCCCAGCCGCTTCACACTCGGCTGCGAACCGATCCAGAGAGAGCTGAAGATCACGGCCTGATGAAGCAAACAGGACAACATCATCTGCAAAAAGCAGTGACCCAATCCTGAGCCCACCAAACCGGACCCCCTCAACACCCATGTTATCCAGTCTCGGAGAAGTCAGGAATACGTGCGGTGACCTTTATACGGTCACGTTGATGACGTCACCCTTCCCAGCTGGCCTGGGAACACCTCAGTATCTGCCCGGTGGCGGGGAAAAGGGACATCAGTCCTGAAAAACGATCACAAGCTTGTCGAGTTAAACCGGGAGATGCAGGCAAAAGGCAAAACAAATGAAAATAAAAATTAAACGTAGTGACCGAAATCCAGATGAGAGGCATTCAATAATCAGGCAAGAAGACAAAAAGCAAGCAAGGCACGACAAATAACCACAAGAGAATTCCAAAAAGGGTATAGTAGGTTTGATCCGCAGATCGGCTAAAGGCTCAAAGCAAAAGGCTGACCTTTTAATCTGTCTGCTGATTAATCCGAGGTCATGACCCCAGAGACCACGCCCCTAGAAACGTGGGACGCCACCCTGACAACGGTACACAAAAATGGCTTCCATAACAGAAAGCCATTTCAGGCCTAATCATGACAACAGCCTTGGAAGTTCACCATTCCCAGTCTAAGAAATGTTATGTCACGTTTACATTATTTGCCACCACTTTAGATGCTTATATTTCTTTAGCGGTTTTCTTATTTCATTTGCTCTGTTCAGATGCATGTTTTCTATTGTGTGTCTTGAAGCAATTTTTGCTGAGTGTTTTTGGTCTCTTGATCTCACGGCTTCTGGACTTTTCTGACCGTTTTCCCGATCTCTTCCTCAAGTTGTCTGCCATAATTTACTCACACACTGCGATTTTAAGCCTAATTTGCAGTCCCGGAATTTCAGTTTCATTGATCGTCGCGGTATTGAGAGTTGGGGGGGTCATGATGCCCGCTTGCATGTCACGATTGGGCTGCCGTACAACTGGAAGAAATTTCTTGTAGTGTGAGTAGTCACATGACCTGACTGATGCTGCCATCAAATTTCACCGTGCGGCTGTAGTGCGTTGTACATTTGGTGTTTTTCACCTTTTTCATTTTGAAAAGCAAACTGTCACATGATAACACACATACAACTAAATGGCTAACTGAAAGTAGCTTACTGGAAAAACCTGAAATAAACTCACCCAACGGTAAATTACAGAAATGACGTACAGTATACACTCGCGTAGAAGTCGATTCTTGAAACCCGAAAAATCGATCATAAAATCAGACCCCGACTTAAATGCCCGTTCAAAAATATGACACTTATTATTTTATTTTTTACATCTTCTTGCCTCCTCTAATCTCGCACCAGTTTCTCAGACACATTGAATTTTGTTGCAGCAGCGCGGTTACCAATTTCTTTTGCCACTTCAACGTTTAATTTAAAACCTGTTTCATATTTTCTTCTGATTGAACGCTCCATCGTAGATAAGGGATGCTCTTACGATAAAGGTGTATGAGGGTGTGAGATACAAGAAACACAAAACAGTGTAAACGTCGCTTCAGAATAGTTTGGGTCTTACCGTGTGGTCACGTAGGCACAAAAGAGAGAGACAGAGAGAGAGAAGTTAGCAGCGCATGCTGATACAGCGCATTGCCGCACCCACATAGAAAACAAAAGGCCGTATGCCCCGTGGTTACTCTCTCAGGTGGGCTAACGTTAGCATATCATAATCTCTTGGACCAATAGAGTGAGTTTTCCGCATTCAACTTATATGACCGACATTATAAAATACCGGAAATTATACGATAAAATCAAGCCCCGACTTATCCGCGAGTATATACGGTACCTCCAGTTATTCGTAGTTAACAGCAGACACACCATAATGTCCGCGCCTCCACCATCAGCATGTCCATTACGCCTTTTTCTTTTCATTGTACAAAGGAAGAGATCACAGCTACATTCTCTCCCCTGATAACAAAACCAAAAATATTGTATATCAAGAGGATCTCAGATATGAAAGCTATCAATATAAATTCTACTCAATACAAACTATTACATTTTTTAAAATTTTTTTTATTAATTTTTAAAGTTTGTCCTGTAGTTCTAACTATTTCTTGTCCCTCTGACCACAGATTAGTCTCAGTTTGTGACCTGCCTTGCCGAAGGTGAGGCACGGAGGGCACACGTTTTCAAACCAGGCCTTAACGTGCTCAGTTGTATGTGCAGAGCCATACGTTTAGAACGTACTGAATGCGAATAATTCATCCTTAAGTATAGAAACAATTAAAGTTTAACAAGAAAAAACATCTTTCCTTTATTATGCCTTTTATTTTACATGTGTAACAACTCATCTCTATTCTTGTGTGGACTGTTTGCTTTGAATTTCCACTAAACCTTTTTAAAAACGAAACCTTTTTGGACTGTGAGATTTCTTTTGGCACGTGTCTGACCCCTGCTCCATCCTGCCTTACTTACCAGCAGCTACAACCGCTGTTTTTGTAGGGTAACCTTTTGCAGGACAAATTAGGGTAACATCACAGGTAAACATGGCCTCCAAGAAAGACCCACAAACCAGATCAGGACCTTCACTCGACCCCAGGTAGCCTGACCCCAAACCCAACAGGCAGGCTTCGGCCTACAGAGGCCCAAAATGAGAGACTGGCTTTCAAAGTTGGAAAAGATACTTTAAATGTTCCATTTAAACCCTAAAACTAATCCCGTCTAGTCAACTGAATTGGCCACCAATGGACTCCACATTAGGTGAGGAAACATCTCAATGATGACCAACAGAATGGGACGCACCTGAGTTAATTTATCATAGCAAAGATTCTGTCGATAGGATGGTTCCATTTATTTTTTGAAATCTACTACCCCCTGCGCACTTTGCTCACCAACCCCTGGGCGGGCGCCACGTTGTAGCCGCTCACATATGGGGAAGCGAATGTACAATTTAAACATATTGTTATTTTCATGGGAATTGTTACATATGCATAACAGAACTAACTATTTTACATTGCAGTGAGTAATTAACCATAATAAAAAATAGTAAAACGTAAAAAATTGAAAGAAAATTATGTTTCTTGTTGCGTTAGAGGTATTTGTTGCGTTATACGTTTTCGTTCTGTTTGGCTTTGAAATCAACACGCAAATACTTTTTAAACTTACACTTTTACTGTAAAACTTCAGTGAAAACAATTTTTTGAATTAACTTTTCGTCAACATCGCATTGAATTTTGATTCCGTGTTTGGATTTACATCGTGACAACGCAACGTATAACTGCCCGTGAGTGAATATCGTTTCTTTCTCTCTAATAAATAAAATGACTTTTTCGAATGTTTATCCCTGTGATTTGTTAATTGTCTTTGCAAAAGCTATTCTAACGGGAAACTATAAACGTTTTAATACCAATGGCATATCAAGATCTCCTTTGGTGACTCATGTTATCCACAGAAGATGTGCTACATTATCTTTCTTGGATACATCCTTCTTTCTACAGTAATTCGTGCGGTGGAGGACCAGATGGTGTTATCGGTTGTAGATATTCTACAGGATATTGTAAGTTGATGTTTTCATCTTCCGCACTTTCACCACCAACTGTTTCAGCGGAAGATGTACTACATTACCTTTCTTGTCGCCTGTTAAAATTTCACATGTCAGAATTGCTCGGCCAATTTTGAATACAGTACAGCTAATCTTGTCCCATTGCATAGCCAATCACTCAGACATAAATTACACAATAACATTACGATACATCCTTCTTCCTACAGTAATTTGTGAAGTGGAAGACCAGATGGTGTTAACGGTTGTAGATATTCTACAGTAATATTGTAAGTTGATGTTTTCATCTTCCGCACCATCACCACCAACTGTTTCAGCAGAGTCTATTAACCAATTTGCCGTGTAACCGATCAACAATTTTCACGTTAATTCTTTTGACTTCATCGTTTTCTCGGTGCTAGGATTGCCTGTGTACTCATTTTGTCTGTTGATAACACTTCATGATGAAATTCTTCAATAAGATTTGGACATAATACGTCTTCTTTAATTGGGAACTTAAAGTGAGGAAAACGTTAAAATGTGTAAGAGCTGATAGAGCAGGTACTGTGTCTGACAAAAGCATCACACGAATGAGAGGTGAGAGGACCGCGGGTGTGGTTGAAAATGGTTGTGACTTGAAAAAATCTCATGTCTCGCGGGACTTGAAATTATCTCTTCCAAAAAGTCTCGTCTCATATTCCAAAAAAGTCTCGTCTCGTTGCAGGATTATTTTATATAATAGAGAGATTCTATTAGCTGTCTTTGACGAGTACCGTGACTAATCTATATATTAGAAAGTAGCATATACACTGGTCATTTCTGGTCATTTCTAGTAATTCGGACTTTGGCCACACTTCTCGGCCAAAATGTGAAATGGCCGGCCAATTCGGGAACTGGCCGAACTTTGGGTTTTGGCCGTAACATATATATAAAAGTCAATGTATGTGTGTATGTTCCACTATCACTTCCGAACTGCTGGAGCGATTTTCATGAAACTTGGTACACACGTTTCTCATTGGTCGACTAAAAATACTGGAGGGTGAAATCAACTCTAACCCACCCCCTTCCGGGTAAGGTGGGGGGTGATTGTGTGGTCTTGTATGCATGTTATCACCCAGTTGACACTCGGAATGACCACCAGAGGGCGAACTGGAGGTGACTGCCAGCATTCTTTATGTTTGAGCGCCACCGCACCCGCCTGTTGCTTTAGAAATTAAATAGAGTTGGCCGGTTCTGAGCGTCAACTGGATGATAACATACATAGAAGACCTCACGGCAAGCACATTAGTGAGTCTTCATTGTTTGTTAATTTATTTTTTATTTTTAAAGTTATGTTTTTTTTTTTATTAAATTATTCTCAATTAAAAAAAAAAATCACTTTATTTTCCTCCCAGGCAATGCTGGGTATTTCAGCTCTATTCCTATCTATCTATCTATTGTGAGGGATAGCCGGCCAAATATTCCAGTCCACACCTCCAGGCCGCCAGATGGAGCCCTCCAGGCAGCATGGAAGTTCCTCGAATTCCAGCAGGGCCTTATGGACCTTGTAGTTTTTATAAACAACCCTGCTGGATACCATGGGGACCACCAGGAGCCACTGTAGGGAGGCTTGCAGACTGCTACGTGCCCTATAACCCGGAAGCGCGTCCTGATCACATGACCCGAAGGAACGACGTGCTTCTGGGTTGAAGAAAAGGACTTTTAATCTGACCCCGAAGTGATGAGGAATCATGGACTGCAGGGCTGGAACCACTTCCGGGTCAGGGACTATAAAGGACTCTGGGAAACCCCAGACGAGTGAGCTGAGCTGGGTGGAAGGGTGGCAACGCGTCTGGGAGAGGAGGATTGGTGATTATTTATCGATTATTGTATTGTATGAGTAGTGTGGAGTGGAGGGTGCTTTGTGCACGTAATTATTATAAAATAAATAATAACTGTACTTTTACCTGGTGTTTGGAGTGGTACCTGAGGGTTCAAGAGGTCGATAGGTGCCTCTACTGCTACACTACCTATCTATCTATCCATCTATTTAATAAATTGTCAGACATTTCCAAACTCCCGTTTTTGCTTTGTCATTCTGAGATATTAAGTGCTGCTTGATGAGAGAATAAAAGATTTTAGCACAAGGCTGCGGGTTGGAAGTGTGGCTTGACTGCACATTGCCACACGACGAACCACCTGGATTGGGACCCGAGTGCAGTGGGTGACACCTCGGGCACCACACACTGGAACACTGTGAGGATTTGTTTTGTTACGGTGTGCCAATCCTGCCTCCAACCCGAAAGCTGGAGGACCTGCTGGCAGGGCTGCATGAAGATTAACGTCCTACCCAGGTCGGGGGCAATCGCAGGTTAAGGGCTTCGCTTGAGGAGTCACCTCTGGCGTTTACGGGATTCGAAACTGGCAACCGTCCAATTGCCAGTGCTGATCCCCAGCTCCACGCGCAAGGCTGCCACATAACAAAATATGGAGAAGCGAAGGGGTCCGAATACTTTCTGAATCCACTGTACATGTAGAGTCATGTTAAAAAAGTAAGTGCACTGCACGAAATGTTTTTTACTTCTTTTAACATATCAAGATTTGACGTTCGTTTAAAAACAGCATCTATAGACAGAGGTGATACAATACAACAAACATCACGCCACATTGACATCTTGTAGTCTATGGTACAATTTAAAGAAATATAAATGCAAATTTCACATGTGGAAAAAAGCAAGACCCTCTACATTTAACACTACATCAGATACCTAAAATTAAAGGCATGAGCACCGGATCAGGCGCAGATGATTAGCACCGGGTCGTTAGAGAGGATCGCGTCTGTCTTACTTAAACCTCAGACGTTTACTTTGCTTTACTCTTTGTTACTGAAGTGTGTGTGTGATTACTATGGCGAGATTCAGAGGGCTCTCTGAGGCCTTCATAAAGAGATCAAAGATGCCTCTATGTCTGGGAAGGGATTTAAGAAGATCTCCAAACAACTGGAAATCAAGCACTCCCACGTGCGGAACAGCATCTGCCAGCTCATGCAGTCCAGGCTGCCACCACAAGTTCAACCTCGACAGATTATTTACTTGTTTGGCTGACACCTTTATCCAAAGTGAACAATTGGTTTAAAGTTTCTCTTTTGTTTTGTTTTTTTTTTCCAATTGGAGCACAGACAGGTCATGTGACTTGCTCATGCTCACAATGGGATTTGAACCCACAGCCTTAAAGTTTGAAGTCCAAAGTCTTGACGACTACGCCACACCACCTGCCACGCCACAGGCCTTAAACCGCTATGCCACACCGCTGAAAGACGTCTCCAAAATACCCCATAATTTCATCACAGGACCTCCAAGTAGCTCTGGCCAATTTTTCGATATCAAAGTCCACCATTAGAAAGACGTCGCACCAATTAAATCTTCGTGGAAGGTGTGCCAGGAGGAAACCTTTGCTGTCCGGAAAGACTGTCAGGGCAAGACTGAAGTTTGCCCATTAACACCGAGGCAAACACCAGGAGTTTTGGAGCAAAGTGTTTGGGACAGGCGAGGCAAAGATAGAGTTACTTGACCACAGTACCAGAAGACATGCTTGGCAAAACAACAAAGACAGCATCTGACCAGAAGAACCTGATACCAACTATAAAACATGATGGTAGAAATGGTTTTGGGTTGCATCAGTGCTTGGGCAGCTCACCATCACAGAATCCGCTTGTACCAGAGGGACATTTTGAGAGCATCTGTCATAGGATTGAAACCCAACCAAAAGTGGACCTTGCAACATTTCAATGACCATAAATATACCAGTAAATCCACCAAGGAATGGCTGAGAAGAAAAAAAAAAACAAAATGGAGGGCTCTGGAATGTCCAAGGCAAACCCTGGACCTGAAACCCATTGACAGGCTGTGAGGGGATTTGTGCACAAATGCCGATCTATGGAGATGGAGTCATGGAGTTGGAGTCGGAAGCAATTATTGGGTTACTTTAGTTGGAGTATGTATCGACTCTGATTAAATGGTTATTGTTATAAAAAGTGTTAAAATGTCCTATTTCGTTTATACTGATTGGGTTAAACTATTTTTTGTTCTCCTAGACTTGTTAAAAATATAGCTTTTATTTTTAATATTGTAAGTTTAGTCTTATCTTTAAAGATACTCAGTGTTTGTAAGCCATAACAGCACTGCTAGAACCTTTAAAGATGAACTTTAACAGATTAGGGTGCTAAAAAGTAGCCTGAAGATTCCCGCTGGCAGGGATCAAGTGCGTTGTGTCTTGTGTGTTACACAGGAAATGTAGAAGTCTAACTACAAATGGCCGAGTCAGAGCTGGTGTTGGAGTACCAGAAACTGAAGAGTCAGAGACGTGTTGGTGGTATCAGAAACTGAGGAGTCAGAATTGGAGTTGGTGGTACCAGAAATTGAGGAGTTGGACTTGGATTTGGTGGTACCTTAAATTGAGGAGTCACAGTTTATGGTTTCATAAACCAAGGAGTTGGAACTGGAGTTGGTGGTACCAGAAATTGAGGAGTTGGACTTGGATTTGGTGGTACCTTAAATTGAGGAGTCAGAGCTGGAGTTGGTGATACCAGAAATTGAGGAGTTGCAGTTTATGGTTTCATAAACTGAGGTGTTGAAGCTCAAGTTGGTAGTACCAGAAATTGAGGAGTCTGAGTCAGAGTTGGTGCGTACCTTAAATTTGGGGAAGTCAGAGTTGGAATTGGCGGTATCCATAAATTAAGGAGTCATAATCTGAGTTGGTGGTACCAGAAACTGACAAGTTGGAGTCTGAGTCATTGGTACCATAAATTGAGGAGCCATAGTCGGAACTGGTGATACCATAAGTTGAGGAGTCAGGTGTCGGAGTTTATGGTATCATAAATGGAGGAGTTGGAGTTGGTGAAACCAGAAATTGAGGTGTTGGATTTGGTTGTACCAGAAATTGAGGAGTCAGAGCTGGAGTTGGTGGTACCAGAAATTGAGGAGTTGGACTCGGATTTGGTGATACCTTAAATTGAGGAGATGGAGTTTATGGTTTCATAAACCTAGGAGTTGGAGCTGGAGTTGGTGGTACCAGAAATTAAGGAGTTGGAGTTTATGGTGGTGGCACGGTGGCGCAGTGGGTAGCGCTGCTGCCTCGCAGTTGGGAGACCTGGGGACCCGGGTTCACTTCCTGGGTCCTCCCTGCATGGAGTTTGCATGTTCTCCCCGTGTCTGCGTGGGTTTCCTCTGGGTGCTCCGTTTCCTCCCACAGTCCAAAGACATGCAGGGTTAGGTGGACTGGCGATTCTAAATTGGCCCTAGTGTGTGCTTGGTGTGTGGGTGTGTTTGTGTGTGTCCTGCAGTGGGTTGGCACCCTGCCCAGGATGGTTTCCTGCCTTGTGCCCTGTGTTGGCTGGGATTGGCTCCAGCAGACTCCCGTGACCCTGTGTTCGGATTCAGCGGGTTGGAAAATGGATGGATGGATGGAGTTTATGGTTTCATAAACTGAGGAGTTGGAGCTCGAGTCAGTAGTACCAGAAATTGAGGAGTCTGAGTCAGAGTTGGTGGTACCTTAAATTGAGGAGTCAGAGTTGGAACTGGTGGTACCAGAAATTCAGGAGTTGGAGTCGAATTTGGCGGTACCATAAATTGAGGAGTCATAATCTGAGTTGGTGGTACCAGAAACTGAGAAGTTGGAGTCTGAGTCATTGGTACCATAAATTGAGAAACCATAGTCGGAACTGGTGATACCATAAGTTGAGGAGTCAGGTGTCAGAGTTTATGGTGCCATAAATTGAGGAGTTGGAGTTAAGAGTTGAAGGAACTCCACAGCCCTGCACACAAGACACCCCTTTAACATTGAGAAGTGGGGAAAACTTTCTGCCAATCAATGCCATAACCTGCCCAAAGGCAAGAAGAGGACCAGGAGATGAAACATTCTTCAAATCAGAAATGAGTTGAAAATGTAAATACCACACCCTAAATCCCAAAGCATAATCGTAAACCAGAAATCAAAGCCAGAGAGCACAGAAAGAATCCGTGTTTCATTTGAATAAGTTTTTATCCCAATCACAGATACCTAATTCAACATTATACTTTATATTTTTTCATATTTTTTATTTGTCAGTATTGTTTAGCACGCTGGCCCCATAAGTGGACGTCTGCTAGTGAATTACATTAACTTGAGTTACTGCCCAAGTGACAGAACAACAGATATTACATGGCAACCTGCAGGGCAAGGCCAGAAGATGTAGGCAGTTGATTGGGGAACGGGGATGGTGCAGCATGGTGGACCCATTTTTATTATGGGGGGGTTGACCTGTGAGACATCCTATAGGTCTCGGCTTTTTTAGTCTGCGGTGCATAATGGAGGAAAGTGACACCACTGGATAATGGGAACCAAATCCCCCATCTGTCACTTCTCCCTCTCCTGTGCTTTGCTGGCTCTAAGGAATGGCGCAGTGAAGCAGTTCAGGCTGGGGACAGAAGAGAATTTAAAAAATTAATCGATTGTAACTGGCTTAAAGTGCCATTTGAGGAGGGGGGGGGGGGGAGTGGGGGTGGGATGGTGGGGGTTTAAGGGACGCCTGCGTATAAAAAGCCACACATGCTCACCTGCTTGGCTCGCTATTAAAACTGGATTACTTGAAAGCAGCCCCATAAGAAGCCACTTGCGGCAAAATTACATAACATGTCTCACTTTAACAGGGCACGACAGAATTTATTTTCCAATAAAGCCATATAACCAGGACACAATGTATTAGAGAGAGCTCATGCTACCTCATTTGATATAATCAATCAGAGTCTGTTTAAGTGATGAATTGGACTCGGGCTATACGTTCTCCAGGCAGCATGCGGCACTACTGGCTTTGGAAAACACAAAACGCCAATACCTCTCTTCAAATCCCAAAGCTCTCGGCTTATGGCTACTGTCGCTGGGCAATAAAAGGCAGAATGGTGCAGAGTTAATTACTGAAGCAAAGGGCCTGCGACAAATCAGCCGTGACAGCCTGCTAGTTAGCCGTGCTGGGATTTGTAAGTCGCTTTGGATAAATGACACCAATAAAGAAGGCACACTCGTTCCTCCCAATAGCGGCCTGCCACCTGAGAGCGGATGGCACAGGCCCGATAGCTACTTCAGGCCTTGGTGTATGGGGGTGTGGGGTGGTGGTGGTGGTGGTGGTGGGAGGGGGGGGGGGATTGTTATTGAATTACAAGCCCACCAGCAACACATCCCAACCTGGATGGCCAGTGATTCAAGTTACCTAAGAACACCAGCTGTCAAAAACAGCAGGCCTCAGCAGCAGGATCAGCACTCCCTTGCATTTCTCAGACGGCCCCAGGAGACGCACATAAGAAAAGGATCTGAACTCGTCAATTATCTCCAGAGCTGGCAGCAGGGGTCCCACTCCATTTGACCCTGTTTGTCAGATGCTTATGTGTTGCTCTTGCAGCAGGAGATGCAGGCCTGTTACTACAGTGCGGTAGGCCAACATCTACATTCATGTGAAAAAGTAAGTGCACCCCAAGGAAATTGTTGACTTTTTCAACATATTTGAACAGGCAAGCATTAGACGTTCAAGCAAACGGAGCCCACCAGTTCAGAAGAGGACTTCCACCTGAAGCTAAGTGTGTTCAGGCCCGGCCAGTATTTGGAATGGGAGACCAACTAGGAAAAGCTTGGGTTGTTGATGGAAGAGGTGTTGGTGAAGACAGCAGGGGGGCGCTTACCCTGTAGTCTGAATGTGGATCCTAATACCCCAGGGCAGCGACCGGGACAGTGTGCTGTAAAAATGGATGAGACGTAAAAACTGAGGACCTGACTCTCTGTGGTCATAAAAGATCCCTGAGCATCTTTAGCAAAAAGTAGGGTGTATCCTGATGCCCACCACAGCCTAGTCATTCTGGGCACCCTAACCATCCCTGATTGGCTAACTGTCTCTCACCACTTCACCATCTAATCTCTCTCTCTCTCTCTCTCTCTCTATATATATATCTATCTATATATATATATCTATATAGATATATATATATCTATATATATATATCTATATATATATATCTATATATATATATATATATATACATATATATATATATATATATACGAGGGTTGTCTGGGTTCCGCGAGGAATTTTATCAATTGTCGAGTGTCAGCCTGTCGAAACCTGTTCTGCTGTGTAGAGGGATTATTCAAGTGGTTGCATGTTTTTGTTCAGATGTTTTGCTCCCTCTTTTCCTTCAGAATGAACACGAGAAGCAAACGAACTGAGAGTGCGCAGCCGGCGCTAGCGGCGAAGCTCCCAACTCCGTGCGTGCGTGGCTTTCGAGTGATGATTTTTTACGACTTTTCTGATGGTTTAACAGCTAAAGAGTGCTGCCAAAAACTTTCTCGCATCTTCAAGAAGAATGCTCCAAAGAAGACGATGGTTTTTAAGTGGTTCCAGCGCTTCAGCACAGGCCACTTCAACTTTGACGATGAAGAACGTGAACTGAAACCGCGAAGTGCGACTGATGGCAGAAATGCTGATCGTGTGAAGGAGTTCCTGGAAGAAGATGGTCGTGTGACCATCAGGAAAATTGCCCTGGAACTTGGGATGACCCGGTATGCTGTCGACACCATCATTCGACGAGATCTTGGCTTTACAAAGAAATGTGCCCGATGGGTTCCATGGCTGCTGACTGTGGAACAAAAGCAAGCTCGCGTGGGATGGTGCAAGTTTTTCCTTGACAAGTTCAACAATGGCCAATCGAGGACTTTCGCGAGTGTTTTGCGGCGTGGGTCAGAAGAGCCCAAAAGTGCATTGATGTTGGCGGTGAACACTTGGATAAAGTTTAAAAAGGATCGAAGTACACGAGAAAAATAGAAAAAAAAATCCTTGGCTACTTATTTCGAGTGATTCCACGTGGAACCCAGACAACCCTCGTATATATATATATATACTAGACATTAAGCCAGTTACAATAACGGGCGCTAGAACAGTAGTCCACAAACATTAGTACGAACAGTCTACTGTATATCAAATGGCAAGGGACCTTTTACCTCATTCAATTTTTTCTGTAAAATGCCTGTAATTTTCTCTGACAGTAATACTGGCTTTGCTGTCCGTAATATGCGTTTAATTTTCTGTCACAACAGTGGGCAACCAGCAGATTCTCCCCAGCAACTGATGTAATGTGCGCGAAAATAAATCTACTTTTAAAAGTCATCGTATTGTAATATCATGAAAATTCGTATATTTAGTGAGAGTGAACACTTGCACAACAATGGGGAAGCTGGTCTCCGCGTCTCAGTACCCGATTGGATTTTTCATGTTTTCTGGTTTAGGTCTTACCTCATTTACCGAAATCCGATTGGATCAGCCATGCGATATTTTATAGGTCCCGCCCTCTCTGTCTTGTGTGACGTGTCAGGCGGCCTTTGAAGCATCGCACCGTGACCCGCGCATGCGCACTTCACCAGAAGACACACACACATGGACACTGGACGCACACAGGGGTTTTATTAAAGAGGATATAAAAATCCAACGTCCACCTGTCTGTCTGTCTGTCTGTCTGTCTGTCCACTTTTCACAAGAGAACTACTTAACGGATTTAGATCGTTTTTTTTCTAAAATTTGCTTGTACATTCCGGTTGATTCTGTGACTTCTCTCATTGTGGTAAGTATCATAGTTCGCTTGTGGCACCGATTTATTCACACGAATCCGAAAGAGAGGCTGGGCCCTCCTCACTCACAAGCCAGCCTCCATCGAGTCAGTCTACCTGTCGCCACGTGTTGGAGCGCACCTTGCCTCTGCTTAGCTAGCGATACCTGTTTGTTTGATGATTTTTAAAGTTTGTCTTGTTTCACTACTACGTGTGTGGAGCTGTGGGGGACAGCTAGTATATATATATATATGAAATCCAACGTCTGTCTGTCTGTCTGTCTGTTTGTCCGCTTTTCACGAGAGAACAACTTAACGGATTTAGATCTTTTTTTCTTCTATAATTTGCTTGAACATTCTGGTTGATTTTGCAACTTCTCTCATCGCGCTAAGAATTATAGTTCGCTTGCAGGAGGGATATATTCATGCTAATCTAAGAGAAAGGCTGAAGGCCAAGAGGAGGGGGAGGTGGGACCTCAGGAGTGGGGAGCCGGGCAGGACCCTCCTCATTGTCCTGTTTCATTACCATGCAGGCGGAGCCACGGGGGACAGCTAGTCTCTATATAAAATCCAACATCTGTCTGTCTGTCCGCTTTTCATGAGAGAACTACTTAACAGATTTAGATCGAGTTTTTTTTCTAGAATTTGCTTGAACATTCCGGTTGATTCTGTGACTTCTCTCATCCCGCGAAGTATCATAGTTTGCTTGCGGCAGCGATTTATTCATGTGAATCTAAGACAGAGGCTGCGGGCCAAGGGGCAGGGCCCTCCTCACTCACGTGCCAGCCTCCATTTGAGTCAGTCTACCTGTCGCCACATGTTGGAGCGCACCTTGCCTCCGCTTAGCTAGCGATACCTGTTTGTTTGATGATTTTTAAAGTTTGTCCTGTTTCACTACTACGTGTGTGGAGCTGTTGGGGACAGCTAGTATATATATATGAAATCCAACGTCTGTCTGTCTGTCTGTCTGTCCGCTTTTCACGAGAGAACAACTTAACAGATTTAGATCTTTTTTTTCTTCTATAATTTGCTTGAACATTCTGGTTGATTTTGCAACTTCTCTCTTCACGCTAAGAATCATAGTTTGCTTGAAGGAGCGATATATTCTCACTAATCTGAGAGAAAGGCTGCGGGCCGAGGGGAGGGTGAAGCGTGACATCAGGAGTGGGGAGCCGGGCCGAGCCCTCCTCACTGTCCTGTTTCACTACTATGTGGGCACAGCCTCAGGGGACAGCTAGTCTCTGTATAAAATCCAACATCTGTCTGTCCATCTGTATGTCTGTCCACTTTTCACAAGAGAACTGCTGAACAGATTTAGATCAGGTTTTTTTCTAGAATTTGCGACTTCTCTCATCATGCTAAGTATCATAGTTCGCTTGTGTTACTGGTTTACTTGCACAAATCCGAGAGAGAGGAAGCGAGCCGAGGGGCCCTCCACACTCATGCGTCAGCCTCAGGGCGTTCCTTACCTCTACTTAGCTAGCGAATGAGAGAACTACTAAACGGATTTAGACCGGGCTTTTTTTCTAGAACTTGCTTGAACATTCCGGTTCAATTTGAGACTTTTCTCATTGCACTAAGAATCACAGTTCGCCTGTAGGAGTGATTTATTTGCGCAAATCCAAGACAGAGGCTGCGGACCGAGGGGAGGAGGGCGAGGACCTCCTCATCCCGGCGTACCTTACATCCGCTCAGCTAGCGAAAGTGAGATCCACTTAGCGGATTTAGATCGGGATTTTTTTCTGTAATTTGCTTGATCTACTGTATATATATAAATCTGCGGTGGGTTGGCGCCCTGCCCCGGATTGGTTCCCTGCCTTGCGCCCTGTGTTGGCTGGGATTGGCTCTAGCAGACTCCCGTGACCCTGTGTTCGGATTCAGCGGGTTAGAAAATGGATGGATGGATATATATATAAATCCAACATCTGTCTGTCTGTCTGTGTATATGTCTGTCCCCTTTTCAGATTTAGATAGGGTTCTTTTTTCTATAATTCACTTGAACATTCTGGTTGATTCTGTGACTTCTCTCATTGTGCTAAGAATCATAGTTTGCTTATGGCACCTCGGAGTGTGTGAGTTACGATTGCGATGAAATCAATCAGTCGGCCAGCGCCATGCGTCTCACTCAGCAGATGTCACCGCAGTCCTCTTCCTGTCAGCCATGCCACGTGTTCGCACTACCATTCTCTTCCTGCAGCGCATCCATCCCTTCAAGGAGGACACTTCCTTTCCTTAATGAAATTCTGCATGTATAATACGAGGCAACGTGGCATTTCTAAAAACAATTTCTGGAAGGATGGCTGTATCTGGGGGGCAAAAATAGCATCACAATCACCCCCACTGCATGTTTAAAAGGTGCAGCAGACCAACAAAGTAATCAGAGGGCAGGATGACAACTTCAGATCGGAGCCATGAGCCCCACTGCTAACCCCAAGAGCAGAGCCAGGGCCAGGCGACTCAAAAACCACAACCGAGCCCACAGAAGACCACAACAGTGCATCTGGCAACAGCTGTTGACCCAGGACTCGCTTGTAAAAGCCACGGCACAGCAGGAGTCTGCAGCAGTTAAACTCGGGGGGCTTTACTTTATTTTAAATGTGAAGAATGTCGCGGGTTACCGCAGCCTGATAGTGGGAGCAGTAAATCAAGGCGGCATTGTAGCGCCTTTCACACTGCCTGACACGTCCAGGAGACAAGTGCAGAAGCCCAGGACCCCCACTTGACTAATCATTTTTCGACTATCTTTAACTTAGCAGGCTCTTTTATTTAAATATGTTTCCAAATCACAAGTGGATCAAAGCAACAACCACACACTAACCCAATGAGTGACAACTGTCTAAGCAGAGCGGGCAAAGTGCAGCTCTGGTGACTGACAGCGTACAGCAGTAACAAAATCAAAAGGGTGCTAAAAAAATTAAAAATCTCACATTGCTGGTGTCACGCAATCCAAATGTCAACTCAGACACTTGTATGCTCACAACGCCCCAAACGGGGACAGCACAAGAACTGAAACTTTGGTACTAAATCGACACCAAGGGTCCCAACTGTGACAGGACTGGCTGTCATACGGAATCAGCAGAACAGCGTGGGACACTCATGTGTGAGTCAAGGCAGAGTAATACGAGAGAAAAACGGGAGGAAACAGACAAATACGAAAGGCACTATATAATACACAGACTGATAGATAGATAGATAGATAGATAGATAGATAGATAGATAGATAGATAGATAGATAGATAGATATGAAAGGCACTATATGATAGATAGATAGATAGATAGATAGATAGATATGAAAGGCACTATATGATAGATAGATAGATAGATAGATAGATAGATAGATAGATAGATAGATAGATAGATAGATAGATAGATAGATAGATAGATATGAAAGGCACTATATGATAGATAGATAGATAGATAGATAGATAGAGATGAAAGGCACTATATGATAGATAGATAGATAGATAGATAGATAGATATGAAAGGCACTATATGATAGATAGATAGATAGATAGATAGATAGATAGATAGATAGATAGATAGATAGATATGAAAGGCACTATATGATAGATAGATAGATAGATAGATAGATAGATAGATAGATAGATAGATAGATAGATATGAAAGGCACTATATGATAGATAGATAGATATGAAAGGCACTATATAACATAGACAGACAGACAGACAGATAGATAAAGTAAGAACAGAGTAGCAGATCCCGTCTGAATACACGGACGTTGCACACACACGACGATGTCCTCTACTGGTCGTCACCCTGCGCTTTCTGCCCAGACACAGAACAATAATAACACACACACACTAAAATGGACGCCCAAAGCTGTAATTTCACAGACATGACTCCAACAAGCTCAGGTCCCCAGACGTAAACGGAGGCTCCACGTCTCTGTACTGCATGGCATGGCACTCACAGTGATAAGCAGGACCACCCAAAATAGTTCCAGCACACTCACCTTATCCAGGATGTCAGTGGTGATAAAAGAAACTCGGAGAAGCGCCCAGCGCAGCTGGCTTATGACTAGCACTTCCATTTAAGAGCTTTGCTAAAATTAGCCTCTCTATAAAGATCTCAAGTTAGTAAAGGATTTTCTGTCCTCCGCACGCCGTCTACATTTCTTTCTTGTCACTAAGTTTGTATTTTGGATCTACTGTACTGGATTTCATGCATATCCATTTAAAAAGAAGTTCATATTACCATCTTGCGGTTACTTTATTGGCAAGCGACTGCTGTACACGACAGCTTATTTGCCCGTAATGAGTAAAGTAAGCAGCTTGTTGTATTTTTCAGAAAGAGACATTTATTTTAAATAGGGCGTTTTTCTTAATTTGTCTGAATGTCCCCATATTTTGCTCATTTGAATATAAGTCAAGTTTAACTTAACATTCACAAATCTGCTTAATCCAATTCAGGCCCTCAGGGCAGTAGTATCGGCTGCAGGGCATGACGGACCACCACACCATCCAGAGTTGGTTCCTGCCTTTTGCCCAATAAAGTTGTCTTTCTGAAAACCTCAATTAAGTAACATCTCTTTTTGTGATTTCTGTGGGGGCCGTCGATAAGTGACAGGGGAGGGGGGATGGGGGGTGGTTGGGGTTACAACTTTTGTAACGCTATGTGAAGAAGGAGGGAAGGCGGGATGATATACGAAATAACACTCATTCATCTTAATAAAACGATAAGTGTCTGTGTGTTAATGTGGTTGCTATGTTTCTGTCATTCCAACAGATGGTTCATCACAAACATTTCTAATAAAACGCATGGTGCACGAACACTTCTTTTACAACTCTCATACCAAATGGAATATTAGAGAGACATATGAATTACACTTGTCATGCCAACAGATGGCGCATCATAAACATTTGAAGTGATGCATTTTATTACTAGAAATATCTGTAATGGACTGTCTGTTGGAATGACAAATGCATTGCATTTTAATATTAGAAATGTCTGTGATGTGCCATCTGTTGGAATGACAAACGTAATGCGTTTTATTACCAGAAATGTGTGTGATGTGCCATCTGTTGGAATGACAAATGCAATGTGTTTTATTACTAGAAATGTGTGTGATGTGCCATCTGTTGGAATGACAAATGCAATGCATTTCATTACTACAATTGTTTGTGATGCGCCATCTGTTGGAATGACAAATGCAATGTGTTTTATTACTAGAATTATCTGTAATGGACCATCTGTTGGAATGACAAATGCAATGTGTTTTATTACCAGAAATGTGTGTGATGTGCCATCTGTTGGAATGACAAATGCAATGCATTTCATTACAACAATTGTTTGTGATGCGCCATCTGTTGGAATGACAAATGCAATGCATTTTATTACTATAAATGTTTGTGATGCGCCATCTGTTGGAATGACAAATGCAATGCATTTTTTTTACTATATGCATTACAAAATACATTCCAGTAGATGGTGAACTCTGAGGTTTATGCTGATTACTTAATTTCTTAGACGGGCGGCACAGCTAGTTTCTGATAAGACAGTAATATTAGCTAATTCCACTTTTCTTTTCTTTCCTTTTTGTTTATTGCACAATGATCCTGTCTCGCTCCTATTTTTTATTTTATTTTTTTTTTTGCCAGAGAGAGCACAATCCTGTACCATGAAATATTCAGAAGGCACCACTTTGTAAAGACTTGACAAGGGCCCAGGACACGCAAGGCAGCTGAACCATTAAACGAGTAATGCATTTTTGGTGTTTGGCTTCATTCAATCTATTTAGGACATTTTTGATTCAGACCTTTGGTCTAAGAAGTAAAGATTATTAACCATCGCTATTTAACGGATACAAACTCAATGGGGTGTTAGGGAGCAAACTGTCAGGTCTGGGTGCCAGATGGACTCCTCTTATTTGTGTTTAAACCAAAATAAATAGAATTGGACGCATTTTCTTCTATTTAAACAAAATTAAAATAACATTTTAATATAAAAGCAGTTCTTTTTTGCCAAATTAAGCAGGGCATTCCTTATGGGACTCTTTTTATTTGTTACTGGTAATACAGGTTAGACTACAGAACATGTGGTGGGAGTGCTGAATTTCTGAAGGTGTTACATTTGATATTTTCCTTCTAATTTTGTTTTTATATAGTGTTCTTTTTTTTTCTACCCATCATGCACTCGGGTGCCAATCCAGGTGGTTCATTGCGTGGTGTTTCAGGGGGTCCGTGAGGGTCAGATAAAAATTAACATTTATATTCACGATACAGCCTGAGGTCCGTGGACCCCTAGGGTGAGTGGGTTACGAAAATGGATGGAAGACGTCCAAATTCATACTTGATTTTGCTTCCATTGACATAAAAAAATTGCTTTGTGGCCATTACTGTAGGTCATCCACCCATCCTGCCATTTGTGAAGTCACATAACCAACTGCAGAGCTGCAGGGGTTATTCGGTCATTCATTCATTCATTTTTTCTTTCCTTTATTGAATTTACCTCGCTCCATACAATTACAATGCTAATACTCAAGGAGGAAAGCAGAGCTGGCTCACCTAGCAGAGCATGACTTGCTAATTACTCCTTCAAAGGTCATAAAAGTCAGAGTTCACATGTAAAGCTATCAGGCCACTCACTGCAGTCCTCATCGAGAAGTCAATGGAGCATGGCAAGCTACTGGACGGGAAAAACTCTTCAGTAATAAGTGCCAGGGAGCATTCTTCACATGCCACTCGCTACTTGGCCTCCATGCTGTCGGTGCTACATAAAGAAAGGCCCCGGAACACTGAAAGTGCCGAGTGGCAGAGCCAAGGATTCAGACACAGTCGTGTTTGAACTCTGCTAGCAATACTCAACTCAACTTCCAGTTTATTACGCTCTTCCCTTCAGGCATCTGCCTTTGTCTTGCAAGAAATATTTCATTAGGCTGCTGCATTATTCATCCATTAGATTCTCTCTCTCTTAATGCACTCCATGAGGAAAAGAGGAGCAAGCTACAGTAGCAGGCAGCTGACGTGCCATCAGTCGACTCGTCTTCAGGGCGGATCACGTCAGTAGTCCTTGAAAATTCAACACAGCCGGCTGTTATCAGAAATAAGAGAACTGGGGTTTTACAGCAACACCGGCTGTGGCATTCCGCTTGAGTGGGACTCTTTAAACTGGTTGGGGTCGCACCCCACCAGAAATGAAAGAACACACGGCAAGCTGTGAGGGTGACGCAGCTGGGGCTTGGGCATGTTGAGAAAAAGTCATTCAAAATGGCACTTAATCAGACGATTTCACAAAGAACTTACTCAGATTATTAATGAAGTAACTATTGTCGTAAAGTAACATGACTCCAATTGGTCTATAGTGTGTGAGCGTTTGGGTGAGTGTGCATTGTGGCTATCAAGCTGTCATATAGTGCCTTTCACATCTATCTATCCAATATGGCACCTTTCATCTATCTATCATATAGTGCTTTTCACATATCTATCTCTCTATCTATCATATAGTGCCTTTCCTATCTATCAATCTATCTATTATATAGTGCCTTTCATATCTATCTATCTATCTTACAGTGCCTTTCACATATCTATCTATCTATCTACAGTATCTATCTATAATATAGTGCCTTTCACATATCTATCTAGGTATATATCTATCTATCTATCTATCATATAGTGCCTTTCACATATCTATCTATCTATCTATCTATCATATAGTGCTTTTCACATCTATCTACCTATCTACTGTATCTATCTATCTATCTATTTATAATATAGTGCCTTTCACATATCTATCTATCTATCTATCTATCTATCAATCATATAGTGCCTTTCCTATCTATCAATCTATCTATTATATAGTGCCTTACATATCTATCTATCATATCTTACAGTGCCTTTCACATATCTATCTATCTACAGTATCTATCTATCTATCCATAATATAGTGCCTTTCACATATCTATCTATCTATCTATCTATCTATCTATCTATCTATCTATCTATCTATCTATCTATCTATCTATCTATCTATCATATAGTGCCTTTCACATATCTATCTATCTATCATATAGTGCTTTTCACATCTATCTACCTATCTACTGTATCTATCTATCTATCTATCTATCTATCTATCTATCTATCTATCTATCTATCTATCTATCTATCTATCTATAATATAGTGCCTTTCACATATCTATCATATAGTGCCTTTCCTATCTATCAATCGATCTATTATATAGTGCCTTTCATATCTATCTATCATATCTTACAGTGCCTTTCACATATCTATCTATATACAGTATCTATCTATTTATCTATAATATAGTGCCTTTCACATATCTATCTATCTATCATATAGTGCTTTTCACATCTATCTATCTATAATATAGTGCCTTTCACATATCTATCTATCTATCTATCATATAGTGGCTTTCCTATCTATCAATCTATCAATTATATAGTGCCTTTCATATCTATCTATCATATCTTACAGTGCCTTTCACATATCTATCTATCTACAGTATATATCTGTTTATCTATACTATAGTGCCTTTCACATATCTATCTATCTATCTACCTATCTATCTACCTATCTATCTATCATATAGTGCCTTTCACATATCTATCTATCTATCATATAGTGCTTTTCACATCTATCTACTGTATCTATCTATCTATCTATCTATCTATCTATCTATCTATCTATCTATCTATCTATCTATCTATAATATAGTGCCTTTCACATATCTATCTATCTATCTATCTATCTATCTATCTATCTATCTATCTATAATATAGTGCCTTTCACATATCTATCTATCTATCTATCTATCTATCTATCTATCTATCTATCTATCTATCTATCTATCTATCTATCTATCTATCTATCATATAGTGCCTTTCCTCTATCCATCCATCCATCAATGCTGATAGTCTTTTCTCCTGACAGTTGACCCCCCAAACGCAGGAACATTCAGCACAATCCTGACGGGACTCCTTTCCTTTTTCCCTGCTTCAACTTTTTCTTCTTCTTCCATCTATAATGGATAAGGCACTCAGCTGTTCTACTAATAATGTTAATAGAAGAAGATGCTGGTAAAAGCCCTCTAAAGTATTTTAAATATTTTCCCAGCCATCCGCGATGGAATATTCACTAATTGTAATTGCCTGTTTAAAACATTTTCCTACTACAAGGCCAAGTGAAAGGTTCCATTTGCAGCTTTGTACTGTTCTGTTTCGTAAAGAATGAGAACGAAGAAATTCGTTTCAAGCAGGCATTTCTCCTTCCGCCCCAGGTGTTTGGTGCTGTCTAGTTTGGGCTTCTCGTCACCATCCATCCATCCATCCATCCTCCCATTTTCAAACCCGATTATCCTGAGCAGGTTCGCGAGGAAGCTTAAGTTTTACCCAGCAAATAGGGGGCACAAAGCAGGAACAATCCCCGGATATGGTGCCAGTCCATCACAGGGCAACCAGCCACACACGCACACACACACCAGGGCCAGGTTAGCAGTGCCAATTCACCTAAGCTGTGGACTGTGGGAGGAAACCCATACAGACACATGGAGAAAGTCCACGCAGGGAGCACCTTGGACTTGAACCCACCATTTAGCTAAACCACCGGACTAACATATTTTGCATTGCAGATGTCACAAGGCCCTTAGATGGACTGGCAGCCCTGCCAGGGTTGGTTTCTGCCCTGCACCAGCTTTTGCTAGGACATATGCTAATCCTTTGTGATCCTGTAGAGGATGAAGTTGGACTGAGGGTGTTCTGTTATGTGATATTGCATGATACTGATGGAGAAAGAGGATCTCCATCGGCCTGTCTGGAGAAACTGATGGTGGAGGTATTGGCACATATTCACCAGATTTGGCATCTTTTTGGACCGCTAAAAAAAACAAAAAAAAAAAAAACATCTGGGTGGTTGTCGATTCGAGACAGATGACGATGTGAAGAAAGTGGTGCACGAGTGGTGGCGAGGATGGGACAAAACCATTGATTCTACTGGCACTGCCAGGAAGGTGCATTGAGAAGGGTGGAGACTCCATTGAGATCCGTTTTTTTTAAGATTTGTTCTATCCATCCATTTTCCAACCCACTGAATCCGAACACAGGGTCATGGGGGTCTGCTGGAGCCAATCCCAGCCAACACAGGGCACAAGGCAGGAACCAATCCTGGGCAGGGTGCCAACCCATCGCAGAGGTTTGTTCTATTTTCTGATAAATCCCATTTTCTAACTTTAGCCTGTAATGTGACAAAACAGGAGAAACTCCTCTGCGAGATGAATACTTTTGCAAGGCACTGTATGTGAAATCGGACCTTCTAACACTTTATATTACAATTGACATTTACTTGGGGTCGGAGTCGGCACATTTCCACTGACTCCCCACCCCCAGTAATTGTTTCCGACTCCACAGCCCCGCCGTCCCGTCTCCCCTCTACACAATGGACTTCCTGTACAATGCCAGCCTTTGCCATCTACAGAAGTTCCTTAAGATACTGAGGTCAGGATAGCAGGCGAATGCCCACCGGAGTGTGTGTTCCTGGGAGTCACTGGCACTCGCTTCAGCAGCATGTAATGTGATGCTGTGGGGACAAGGCTTGTGCCCAACTTGAACCTGAATTAGATTAAGTGTGCCGCCCTTTAATTATGGGGGGGGGGGGGTGAAATATACAAAAACAAAATCAAAGCAAAACGGCTGTTAGCTGATACATTTTTGTCATAGGCGAGCTGACCTTTTTTTAATTAGGAAAGAATCCGTCTAATTTTTACCTTCTGTTCCGACTGCATTAACCCAGTGCTGCTCAGCATGAAGGTACAAGGAGAAACAGCAGTGCTGGCACTCAACGTGTCTACTTGTCTGCCCATTCTTTCCACAAGTCACTGTCGGAGTTCTTCTTTGTTCTTTGAGTAATGGGGGTCAGCGACGTTAGGGGGCCAGACAACAGCCTAATAACTAATAAGTAGGTCCTGGAGGTCTATACACGTTACTGGCTTATCACCAGTTTTAGTGGACAGTTACATTTATATAGCGCTTAACATGGACAGGTGGGAACCAATGTGTAGCACCCACCTGGATGATGCGGTGGCACCCATTATTGTGCCAGTACACTCAACACACATTGACTTCTTAGTGGTGAAGGGGTAAAAGAGAGAGACAGGGCCAGATTAGGAGACCAGAGTGGAAAAGGTCATGGTGGGTAATTTATCCAGGACATCAGGGGACACCCAACTGTTTTTAAACGATGCCCAGAGATCATTAATGACCACAAAGAGTCAAGACCTCCATTCTTCTGAAACGTATCCAAGATAGAAAGTACTGTTGTAATTATCGCCTGAGTTTGACGTGTGCATAGTCATTAGGCGCAATGTGGCAGTTCGAACAACGTGCTGACATCAAGTTCATGGGCAAATTGGGGAAATCAGCTTCAGCACTGCAGTGCCGATAGCGTATCTGAACTTGGCACATGAACTATGAACTATACACACACGTCTAACCTCATCGAGAGGTTTACTTACCTTGGCAGTGACATTCATGTGTCTGGTGACTCTTCCTATGAAGTCAGTAGACGGATTGGGAGAGCATGAGGGGTCATGAGGTCACTGGAAAGGGGTGTGTGGCGCTCCTATATCTCTGTAAAAGGACGAAGGTCCAATTCTTTAGAGTCCTGGTGCTCCCTGTTTGTGAGATGTGGACGCTATCCAGTGACCTGAGACGAAGACTGGACTCCTTCAGTGCTGTGTCTCTTCAGAAAATCCTTCGGTACCTGCTGGTTTGACTATCTGTTGCTCATGGAGTCCCGAATGAGGCACATGACCTGCATTGTGAGGGAGCGTCACGTTACGGCACTACGGCCATGTGGCGCGTTTCCCTGAGGGTGATCCAGGTCATAGGATCATTATTGTTAGGGACCCAAGTGGCTGGACTAGGCCAAGGGGTTGCCCACGTGACACCTGGCTGCAGCAGATAGAGGGTCATTTCCGGAAAGGTGGGTCTGCCTGGGGGTGGCCAACCGGGATCCCGAGTTGTTTCATCATGTCATGGGTGCGAAAACTCTCTGTGCCAGTGCCTGCTCCCTAACTTGACTTGACTTAACTCAAATGGTAATTACAACAATACTACACGCCGAAACCAGTCCTGACACTGTCGTAACTGGTCTACAGATGAGCTGCACGGCCCTTCGACAACAATCTCATCTCTCGCCCTCCCGCTATATCACAATTCCAGGAACTTTTTGACTGCCCCTTGTAGAAGATTCTGTGTAATTAAAAAATAAGACCGAGATAAATCCGGTAAGAATTTTGTGCAATTTAAGTGAGGGGGGGTACCCTACAAAACCCTGGAGTCATTAGTGTGCAGACCCTTTAATAATCAAAGGGTGTGGCTGGTTTCAGAATCAACCAATCACAGTAAGTCTCATCTTAAATAGTTGTTAGTAAACACCTGACACCAATTACAGTGGCTCTAATTGAGCTCAGATAACGTTTGGCTGTTCCTGTAGGATTATTCTGATATCCTCTTGGTAACCACATACTCCAAAAGCCAGGGTCCACAAAGAGCTTTTAAAACGTAAACGGAATCTCATCATTGAAAAGTATCAGTCAGGACAGGAGTACAGAAAAGTATCCAAAGCATTAAACATCCCATGGAGCACAGCACAGTGAAGACAGTCATCAACAAGTAGAGAAAATATGGCTCAACAGGGACGTCCCTCCAAGACTGAGGAGAAGACGAGGAGGAAACTGGTCAGGGAGGCCACCAAGAGGCCTACAACAACATTAAAGGAACTGCAGGATTTCCTGGCAAGGACAACAATCAGTCGTATTCTTCATATGCCTGTTTCGTGTGGTAGGACAGTAAGATGAAAGGCTTTTCTCACAAAGAAAAACATCCAAGCCCAGCTAAACTTTGCAAGAAGAGGTCTACCCAAGTAAAACGGACAGCTGGGACGCCTCCATATTGGAAGGACCTGGGGAAGGAGCTTGCACAGGGCAATACCTCCTCAGGGACAACAGAACCACCCCCCTTACATGGGCGTGCTCCAGTGCCACAGGTTTGAAGCATGGAAGCTCAGCCTTGCTGGGGCACGTGTCCACCACCAGGGGGCGCATTGTGAACGGCTGAGCCCTCCTCTACAGGGCTGCCACCACACCCGGAGCCAGAGTCAAGAGATGGAGGACGAAGCTTGAGGGAGGAATGGAGGCAGAAGAGACAAGGAGAGAAAGGGACTGCATGTTTGTGTGGTACAGCGGGTCCACGGCCAGTTTTTAAATAAATAATCACCGCACTCGTGGCGTAAAGAGGGTACCTGGTAGTGTGGCCGGAGTGGTTCCCAGGCGCTTTGTGAGGCGGGCATTTCCTTGCTTAAGTGCAAAGGTGAGGAATCGTCCGCATCCATAATTGATGCTGTGAACTGTTAATCGTCACACCTGAGCCACGTCCCCATGATATATAGTAGTAGTGCGAGTGCGGAGGTGGAAAAGGAAAAGAAAAAAATGAACGGAGGTTAGGAGGAGGAGGAAGACGGGCAAGGCTGGAGAAGTAAAGAGCCAGTGCGAGATAGAGAGAGCATGAGCAAGCGATTCAGAGCAGAGTCGTTGGTGTTTTGCAGGCAACTGGAAGGAGTGCCCCCCTAGAAAGGGTGTTTTGGTCAACACTTAGATAGATAGATAGATAGATAGATAGATAGATAGATAGATAGATAGATAGATAGATAGATAGATAGATAGATAGATAGATAGATAGATAGATAGATAACTTTATTAATCCCAAGAGGAAATTCACAAATTCACTTGGTGGGGCCGAAGGAAGCGGTCACTCTGGCTGAGCGATAAAGATGCTGAAGTGACCCAGAAGGTGGTTGGCTCGCCGCATAAGACCACGGTAGGCAGCAGGAGTCTTACGAGAGTGAACCCCCGGCCGTTGGGAAACCTAAGTCTCGGTCTCATGGAGCCAGGGGACCAAAAGGCAACCGGAACGTGAAGAGGGACAGCTGCAGACAGAGCTATCACTACCCAAACTGCGGTGTCTGCCCGATCTGCGGGCGCATGCGCATAAAGACAACCCGAGCTGCGCGCGCAGAACTTTACTATTACGACCGTGCCCGATCTGCGTTTTATTACTTTACGACACAAGTCTTCTCACATACGCGTTCTCTGCTTAATAAAAATTGATTTCACGACGCTGCCCGATTTGTACTGCGCATGTCTAATGTTTTACGTCACTCGTCAGGTTTGAATTGTACTTGCGAGTCATTATTGTGTTGCTGTTTATCTCCGTCTGCAAGTGGACTTCTTACCGGAAAAAGATGGCAACTTTTTAGAATGTCTTGGAAGAATATTTGTCACCTGAAAAATATAACTCCTACTTTCATTAAGCACATGTGGTTTGTGTCCGTACCTGGTCCCCGTTGCCGGCCCGATCTGCGCCTGCGCGTATTGAAAGACTACGCCATTGCATACTTTACGGTGTTGGCCAATCTGTTTAACGCATGCATGAACACTTTACGGCATGTTAGGCTTTCAAGACGCATGCGCGCGCAGATTGGGTAGCGACAAGGGCGACTCCCCTAGTGCAAAGCCTGATGGGAGAAGCAGGGGAGCCGCCAAGTAAAAAGAAGGCACTGGGTTTTGCTTTTATAAAAGGAGCCGTTTCCAGCCATTGTTTTAAATCTTGGTTTTTAAAGGATTTATTCATTGGATTTTAACCTCCACCTTATCATTGGTTTTTAACGGATTATTTATTTAATGACTTTTAGAAGCACTGCACTATTTATTTTGAACACTGTTTTTGGTTTGGCTGTTTTTAAATAAAAGCACTTTTGCACCTTTTTGCACCATCCCCTTGCTTCGTTGTGATGTCTTCACTGTCCAGCTCATCCGGTGACATTATCGACGGTGTCGGGTTCAAGAGCTCCCAAAAGGGAGATGGGAGCATGAAGTGGAACCTGCATTGTCACAGTTTGGGGTTTACCTCGGCTTACTTGTACTGTGCTGCTGTGGGGAGTGCAGGAGAAAGCATGTCCCCACTGAAATAAAGCCCGTGTTGTGCTGGGCCTTGTGGCCCTGTCTGTTGTGTCTGGTGTTCGGCGGGCTGTGCACCCCCTGGTCACCACACCAGTAACTCACAACCTTTCTGGTCTGATGAGACCAAAGTTGAACTATTTGGCCATAATTGCAAAAGGTGTGTTTAGGGCATGAATTCCACAGCAGCGCATCATCAAAAGAACATCAAACCCACCATGAAGCATGATGGAGGCCACAGCGTGCTTTAGGGCTGTGCTTCTTCAGCTGGAACTGGGGCTTTAGTCGAGGTGGTTGGAAATCATGAAGAGCTCCAAGTATATCTATTCTGGCACAAAACCTTCAAGCATATGCTAGGAAGATGAAGAAGAACTTCACCTTTCAGCATGACAACAACCCAAACCATACATCAAAATCAACAAAGCAATGGCTTCATCAGAGGAGGATCAAAGTTCTGGAATGGCCCAGTCAGAGCCCATGGGGTGACCTGAAGAGAGCTGTGCACAGGAGATGCCCTCGGAATTTGACAGATCTGGAATTTTTTTAGAAGGAGGAGATGACCAAGTGGAGATGTGCCAAACTGATAGACTCTGAATAAAATGACTGAGTGCTGTCAGGTCAGGTCAGGTCAGGTTGGGGAGCAGGCACTGACACAGAGCGTTGCCGCACCCACCACACAACAAAACAGCTCGGGATCCTGGTTGGCAGCCCCTCAGGCAGACATGTGGTCCAGTCCCACCCTCAGGAAATGACCCTCTATCTGCCGCAGCCTGGTGTTACTTGGGCGTCCCTTTGGTCTGGTCCAGCCACTCGGGTCCCCAACAATGAGGGTCCTGTGAGCTGGATCACCCTCAGGTAATGGCGCCACATGGCCGTAGTGCCGTAACTGACGCTCCCTCACAATGCAGGTAATGTGCCTTATTTGGGACTCCATGAGCAACACAAAGTCAAACCAGCAGGATACAAGGATTCTCTGAAGAGACACAGTACTTAAGGAGTCCAGTCTTCATCTCAGGTCACTGGAAAGTGTCCACGTCTCACACACAGGGAGCACCAGGACTCTAAAGACTTGGACCTTCAACCTTTGGCAGAGATATCGGGAGCGCCACACTCCCCTTTCCAGCGACCTCATGACCCCCCATGCTCTCCCAATCCGTCTACTGACTTCATAGGAAGAGTCACCAGAGACATGAATGTCACTGCCAAGGTAAGTAAACCTCTCAATGAGGTTAGACGTGTGCGTATAGTTCATAGTTCATGTGCCAAGTTCAGATACGCTAGCGGCACTGCAGTGCTGAAGCTGATTTCCCCAATTTGTCCATGAACTTGATGTCAGCACGTTGCTCGAACTGCCATATTGCGCCCAATGACCATGCACACGTCAAACTCAGACGGTAATTACAACAGTACGTTCTATCTCGGATACGTTTCAGAAGAAACGCATAATGGAGGTCTTGACTCTCTGTGATCATTAATGATCTCTGGGTGTCTTTTGGGTGTCCCCTGATGTCCTGGATAAATTACCCACCTTTTCCACTCTGGTCTCCTAATCAGGCCCTGTCTCTCTCTTTTACCCCTTCACCACTAAGAAGTCAATGTGTGTTGAGTGTACTGGCACAATAATGGGTGCCACCGCATCATCCAGGTGGTAGCTACACATTGATGGTGATTGAAGTGGTTCCCACCTGTCCATGTTAAGCGCTATATAAATGTAACTGTCCACTAAAACTGGTGATAAGCCAGTAGCGTGTATGGACCTCCAGGACCTACTTATTAGTTATTAGGCTGTTGTCTGGCCCCCTAACGTCATTGACCCCCATTACTCAAAGAACAAAGAAGAACTCCGACAGTGAGTCCAGGTGGGTGCTACACATTGGTGGTGATTCAAGTGGTTCCCACCTGTCCATGTTAAGTGCTCCCTCACAATGCAGGTAATGTGCCTCATTCAGGACCCCATGAGTAACACAAAGTCAAACCAGCAGGATTCTCTGAAGAGTCACAGAACTGAAGGAGTCCAGTCTTCATCTCAGGTCACTGGAAAGCGTCCATGTCTCACACGCAGGAGGCACCAGGACTCTAAACACTTGGATCTTTGTCCTTTTGCAGAGATATCTGGGGCGCCACAAACCCCTTTCCTGTGACCTCATGAACCCCCCCCCCCCCCCAATGCTCCCCCAATCCGTCTACTGACTTCATAGAAAGAGTCACCAGAGACATGAATGTCACTGCCAAGGTAAGTAAACCTCTCAATGAGGTTAGACGTGTGTGTATAGTTAATAGTTCATGTGCCAAGTTCAGATACGCTAGCGGCACTGCAGTGCTGAAGCTGATTTCCCCAATTTGCCCATGAACTTGATGTCAGCACGTTGTTCGAACTGCCACATTGCACCCAATGACTATGCACACGTCAAACTCGGACAGTAATTACAACAGTACTTTCTATCTCGGATACGTTTCAGAAGAAACGCATAATGGAGGTCTTGACTCTCTGTGGTCATTAATGATTTCTAGGTGTCTTTTGGGTGTCCCCTGATGTCCTGGATAAATTACCCACCATGACCTTTTCGACTCTGGTCTCCTAATCAGGCCCTGTCTCTCTCTTTTACCCCTTCACCACTAAGAAGTCAATGTGTGTTGAGTGTACTGGCACAATAATGGGTGCCACCGCATCATCCAGGTGGGTGCTACACACTGGTGGTGATTGAAGTGGTTCCCACCTGTCCATGTTAAGCGCTCCCTCACAATGCAGGTAATGTGCCTCATTCAGGACCCCATGAGCAACACAAAGTCAAACCAGCAGGATTCTCTGAAGAGTCACAGAACTGAAGGAGTCCAGTCTTCATCTCAGGTCACTGGATAGCGTCCATGTCTCACACGCAGGAGGCACCAGGACTCTAAAGACTTGGATCTTCGTCCTTTTGCAGAGATATCGGAAGCGCCATACACACCTTTTTCCAGCGACCTCATGACCCCCCAATCCGTCTACTGACTTCATACGAAGAGTCACCAGAGACATGACTGTCACTGCCGAGGTAAGTAAACCTCTCGACAAGGTCGACACTCTCTCCGCAGACAGACAGACACACTGCTGATGGCCGTGCCCAAGAGGCCACTAAAGATCTGGAAACTAAACAGACTCTAATTTGTTTTTGCCTTCTTTCTACAGACTGCAATTTTGCAATAAAGGTGGATAAAGTTCTAACAGGATTTAATGTGATAATTTGTTTTATTTTTATTAGGGGCGGGTAGACTTTTTATATCCACTGTAACCTAACAGAGTCATCTTTGGGGACAAAGGGAAGTGGAAGAGGCGCCACACGGACAAACAATGTGAACCCAGGATACAGGATCGGTGAAGAAGAAGAAGAAGAAACAGCAGCAGCCTCACCCTCAAGCTACCCCGTGAAATGTCTTAGTGCACTTAAATCTTGACTACACAGGTTAATTGAAAAAATCAGCCTACTGGAAACGCATCCCCTCTTCTCTCAAGGAAATGAATTAGCCGGACGCAATCTACAGTAAGTCCGTGTGCTCGTCTGAAGGTTAAAGATGGGCTCTCTCCTCCGGTAACTGGCCGGCTTTAAAAGCGTCTTCGGGTCATTTCATTACAAGAAATTGGATGCACACACCACGCGTCCAACAAGGAAAAAAATAAAATAAAATCTCACGTGAAGAGACTCGACGCTCCATTTTTATTGGCTTTCACAGTTTCACAGTTGAATCTTGCCCTCATATATTTTTTTGGGAGTGCCCCGGGGGCTTGGAAATAAGCGCCTTGACTATTATTCAAAGAGTGCAAGCTGCCCTGGATTAGCAGGTCAACCTCTCGCAGCTCTGCCTTGCTGGAAACAAATGAGGGAGAGAGACTGGGGGGGTGGGCGCACGGCGGCCTTGACGGAGAGTCCATGCCTCTTTGCAGGTTCATTCAGGAGGGGGCCGGAGTGCATTTGTCAAAGTGCACGCTGCTTCCTCCACACCTTTCCTCTCGTGAAGAATTGAAGTCAGGCTGCAGTCACCTCGAGGAACAGTGAAAATAATGGGGGTACTGAAGAGAGGAAGACGGTCGTGTATTTTAAACTTGAGCGGAAAAAACAAAAACGCGTCTCTCCGTCCCACGCTTGTTTAACTCTTTAGCTCGTCTTGGCACAATTTCACACATTTTGGGGCTCCTTGACAAAGTATCTTCTTCTTCTTGTTTCGGCTGCTCCCATTATGGATTGCCACAGCGGATCATCTTCTTCCATATCTTTCTGTTCTCTCCATCTTGTTCTGTTACACCCATCACCTGCATGTCCTCTCTCACCACATCCATAAACCTCCTCTTAGGCCTTCCTATTTTCCTCTTCCTTGACAGCTCTATCCTTAGCATACTTCTCCCAATATACCCAGCATCTCTCCTCTGCACATGTCCAGACCAACACAATCTCGCCTCTCTGACTTTGTCTCCCAACCGTCCAACTTGAGCTAACCCTCTAATGTCCTCGTGTCTAATCCTCGTCACACCCAATGCAAATCTTAGCATCTTTAACTCTGCCACCTCCAGCTCTGTCTCCTGCTTTCTGGTCAGTGCCACCGTCTCCAACCCATATAACATAGCTGGTCTCAATACCGTCCTGTAGACCTTCACTTGGACTTCTTCTTCTTTCAGCTGCTCCCATTAGGGGTTGCCACGGCGGATCATCTTCTTCCATATCTTTCTGTCCTCTCCATCTTGTTCTGTCACACCCATCACCTGCATGTCCTCTCTCACCACATCCATAAACCTCCTCTTAGGCCTTCTTCTTTTCCTCTTCCCTGGCAGCTCTATCCTTAGCATCCTTCTCCCAATACACTCAGCATCTCTCCTCTGCACATGTCCAAACCAACGCAAACTCACCTCTCTGACTTTGTCTCCCAACCGTCCAACTTGAGCTGACCCTCTAATGTCCTCGTGTCTAATCCTCGTCACACCCAATGCAAATCTTAGCATCTTTAACTCTGCTACCTCCAGCTCTGTCTCCTGCTTTCTGGTCAGTGCCACCGTCTCCAACCCATATAACATAGCAGGTCTCACTACCGTACTGTAGACCTTCCCTTGGACTTCTTCTTCTTATTCTTCTTTTCTGCTGCTCCCGTTAGGGGTTGCCACAGTGGACCATCTTCTTCCATATCTTTTTGTCATCTCCATCTTGTTCTGTCACACCCATCACCTTTCTCACCACATCCATAAACCTTCTCTTAGGCTTTCCTCTTCCCTGGCAGGTCTATCCTTAACATCTTTCTCCCAATATACTCAGCATCTCTCCTCTGCACATGTCCAAACCAACGCAATCTCACCTCTCTGACTTTGTCTCCCAACCGCCCAACTTGAGCTGACCTTCTAATGTCCTCGTGTCTAATCCTGTCCATCCTCATCACTAATGTCTCTAAATTAGATGAGTGTGTGGGTGTGTGTGTGTGGGCACAACGATGGACTGTCACCCCACTCAGCGTTGCTTCCTGCCTTCATGTGTAATCTAACACTTCACTTCCATTTCCATTTTCCCAGCGAGTGTCACAGTGGCAGGACATCACGCTATTGGGCTAAACTGTCTTCAGCTCCTCTTGCTGGCCCAAAGATTCAAAATGAAAGCTCCAAATGTGCCACCAGCGGGCAATGTGACCTGAGAGATGAGACGTTAACACCTCACTGCACTGAGTCCGGGGCAACTTTTCTGTAAGCCGCCTGTAAAGATACAAAGGTGCAAGGCGTTTTTTAGATGCTGCCACAAAAGACCGCAGCCAGTACATAAAATAATGACTGTTTTGCTTGAGTTGAAGTGAAAGATAATAGAGAGCAGAAGTAAAGACAGGAGACGCGTTATATATGCTTATCATCAGCCCTACAGCACACGAAAAAAAATAAAATAAAAGCTTTCCGAAATAGAACAGACGTCACCTTTACAGGAAATAAACAAGGTAGGTAAGCAGCCAGCACAAACCATAGAGGGTGTCAACAGCGCTAAACAGCGGGTAATTATACCTTACAGATTCTTGTCGACTAAAATACAGAGGAAGTCACTCATCTGGTCACAAAGCAAGCCTCCAGACTCTAGAAGCCATCAGATACTGTATCAGCAGGGCCCACGACGCCACACCTGAAGGCAGCCCTCCATCCGGCGGCCCGAGCGCTGTCTGCATGCGACGGCAGTCTGCCAACAACATGACTTGTAATAGCAGGACAACAGAATGCCAATTCATTCCAGATTCCCAATCACGGGATATTTACCCAGGACAGTGATAAAGAAAGCATTCCGAAATGCTGTCCTGGAGGCTTTCACTGTAAAATGACTTGGAATAAACCAAGGGGTTCGTTTTTTTTTTCTATATATATATAAAATCCAACGTCTGTCTGTCTGCTTTTCATAAGAGGACTACTTAACGGATTCAGAGCGGGTTTTTTTTTTTTATAATTTGTTTGAACATTCCGCTTGATTTACCCATCCATCCATCCATTATCCAATCCGCTATATCCTAACTACAGGGTCACGGGGGTCTGCTGGAGCCAATCCCAGCCAACACAGGGTGCAAGGCAGGAAACAAACCCCGGGCAGGGTGCCAGCCCACCGCAGGGCACACACACACACACACACCAAGCACACACACTAGGGACAATTTAGAATCGCCAGTGCACCTAACATGCATGTCTTTGGACTGTGAGAAGAAACCCACACAGACACAGGGAGAACATGCAAACTCCACGCAGGGAGGACCCGGGAAGCGAACCCATGTCTCCTAACTGTGAGGCAGCAGCGCTATTACTGCACCATTGTGCCGCCCCAGTGTATATATATATATATATATATATATATATATATATATATATATATATATATATATATATATATATATATACATATACATATTTACAGTGCATCAGGAAAGTATTCACAGCACATCACTTTTTCCACATTTTGTTATGTTACAGCCTTATTCCAAAATGGATTAAATTCATTTTTTTCCTCAGAATTCTACACAAAACACCCCATAATGACAACATGAAAAAAGTTTATTTGAGATTTTTGCAAATTTATTAAAAATAAAAAAACTGAGAAAGCACATGTATATAAGTATTCACAGCCTTTGCCATGAAACTCACAATTGAGCTCAGGTGCATCCTGTTTCCCCTGATCATCCTTGAGATGTTTCTGCAGCTTAATTGGAGTCCACCTGTGGTAAATTCAGTTGACTGGACATGATTTGGAAAGGCACACACCTGTCTATATAAGGTCCCACAGTTGACAGTTCATGTCAGAGCACAAACCAAGCATGAAGTCAAAGGAATTGTCTGTAGACCTCAGAGACAGGATTGTCTCGAGGCACAAATCTGGGGAAGGTTACAGAAACATTTCTGCTGCTTTGAAGGTCCCAATGAGCACAGTGGCCTCCATCATCCGTAAGTGGAAGAAGTTCGAAACCACCAGGACTCTTCCTAGAGCTGGCCGGCCATCTAAACAATTGGGGGAGAAGGGCCTTAGTCAGGGAGGTGACCAAGAAACCCGATGGTCACTCTGTCAGAGCTCCAGAGGTCCTCTGTGGAGAGAGGAGAACCTTCCAGAAGGACAACCATCTCTGCAGCAATCCACCAATCAGGCCTGTATGGTAGAGTGGCCAGACGGAAGCCACTCCTTAGTAAAAGGCACATGGCAGCCCGCCTGGAGTTTGCCAAAAGGCACCTGAAGGACTCTCAGACCATGAGAAAGAAAATTCTCTGGTCTGATGAGACAAAGATTGAACTCTTTGGTGTGAATGCCAGGCGTCATGTTTGGAGGAAACAGGCACCGCTCATTACCAGGCCAATACCATCCCTACAGTGAAGCATGGTGGTGGCAGCATCATGCTGTGGGGATGTTTTTCAGCGGCAGGGACTGGGAGACTAGTCAGGATAAAGGGAAAGATGACTGCAGCAATGTACAAAGACATCCTGGATGAAAACCTGCCTCCAGAGCGCTCTTGACCTCAGACTGGGGCGACGGTTCATCTTTCAGCAGGACAACGACCCTAAGCACAGAGCCAAGATATCAAAGGAGTGGCTTCAGGACAACTCTGTGAATGTCCTTGAGTGGCCCAGCCAGAGCCCAGACTTTAATCCGATTGAACATCTCTGGAGAGATCTTAAAATGGCTGTGCACCGACGCTTCCCATCCAAACTGATGGAGCTTGAGAGGTGCTGCAAAGAGGAATGGGCGAAACTGGCCAAGGATAGGTGTGCCAAGCTTGTGGCATCATATTCAAAAAGACTTGAGGCTATAATTGCTGCCAAAGGTGCATCGACAAAGTATTGAGCAAAGGCTGTGAATACTTATGTACATGGGATTTCTCAATTGTTTTATTTCTAATAAATTTGTAAAAACCTCAAGTAAACTTTTTTCACGTTGTCATTATGGGGTGTTGTGTGTAGAATTCTGAGGAAAAAAATGAATTTAATCCATTTTGGAATAAGGCTGTAACATAACAAAATGTGGAAAAAGTGATGTGCTGTGAATACTTTCTGGATGCACTGTATGTATATATATATATATATATATATATATACAGGAGAAGGTTTGGGGGCACAAGGTAGGAAACAAACCCTGGGCAGGGCGACAGCCCACAGCAGTGCTTGATTTATAAATTGATAAATTACGCAATAACATTACAATACGTCCTTCTTTCAGCAGTAACTCAGCCGGTGGAAGATGAGATGGTGTTAATGGTTGTAGATTTTCTACAGGATATTGTAAGCTGATGTTTTCATCTTCTGCACCATCACCACCATCTACTGATACTCATTTAACCGATTTGCTGTGTAACCGATGGACAATTTTCATGTTAATTCGTTTGACTTCATCGTGTCTCGCTGCTAGGATTGCCCGTGTACTCATTTCTTCTGTTGATAACCCTCGTCAATAAGATTTGGACATAATCTTTTATCAGGAACTTAAAGTGAGGAAAACGTAAAAATTTATAAGAGCCGAGAGCACAAGAAGTGTGGCTGACAAAAGCATTCACAGCAATGAGAGGTGAGAGGACTGCGGGCGTGGGCCGTTAACCGGAAATGGTTGAGAGGAGGGCGAGACTTGAAAAACTCTCTTGGCAATAGTCTCGTCTCAAGATTTTCTTTTATAATTAAGAGAAATATTTCTGTTATACGCAAATATTTCTGTTTTTGCTATAGATTTAAATGTTTAAGTCCTTTTTCTTGAGTTCATTAAATTTTGCCCTTTCTCTGTGCAGTTTACTCAAGTCAAGTCAAGTCAAGTTGGGGAGCATGCACTTACGAAACAAGTCGGGTTCCCAGTTGGCAACCCCCCAGGCAGACACGCGGTCCAGTCCCCCCTCTATCTCCCTCAGCCGGGCATCCCCTTGGCCTGGTCCAGCCACTCAGGACCCTTCAAGCCAGATCACCCTCGGGGAGTCGTGCCACATGGCTGCACTGCTGTAACTGACGCTCTCCCTCACAATGCAGGTCATGTGCCTCATTCGGGACTCCATGAGCAACAGAAAGTCAAACCAGTAGGATTCTCTGAAGAGACACAGTACTGAAGGAGTCCAGTCTTCATCTCAGGTCACTGGAGAGTGTCCATGTATAGCAGAACAGGAAGCACCAGGACTCTAAAGACTTGGACCTTCGTCGTTTTGCAGAGATATCGGGAGCGCCACACACCCCTTTCCAGCGACCTCATGACCCCCAATGACCCCCCCATGCTCTCCCAATCCATCTACTGACTTCATAGAAAGAGTCACCAGAGACATGAATGTCACTGCCGAGGTAAGTAAACCTCTCGATGAAGTCAACCCTCCCTCCGCTGACAGACACACTGCTGATGGCCGTGCCCAAGAGGTCATTAAAGGCCTGGCCAGTTTGCTCCCTTCGTTGTATCTTAATAATGATAATTAAAAACGAGCAGAGCAGACACCCAGGCAAACAACACTGAACCATGAAAGGCTGCAACGACTTCAGCGTCAGACCCTCTAATTAGTAACTAAAGGATCAATTAAACAATTAGAACACCTGGAAAAGTAGAATGAAAATCAAAATGAAAATATTGCAACTCTTCAATTCCACCCGGGGGGGTAAACGTTAAAATTATACAAAGTTATTGTCTGTCTGTATACCTGCATTGTTATCACTCTTTAATTTAATATTGTTCTTTATCAGTATGCTGCTGCTGGAGTATGTGAATTTCCCCTTGGGATTAATAAAGTATCTATCTATCTATCTATCTATCTATCTATCTATCTATCTATCTATCTATCTATCTATCTATCTATCTATCTATCTATCTATCTATCTATCTATCCATTTTCCAACCCGCTGAATCCGAACACAGGGTCACGGGGGTCTGCTGGAGCCAATCCCAGCCAACACAGGGCACAAGGCAGGAACCAGTCCTGGGCAGGGTGCCAACCCACCACAGATCTATCTATCTATCTATTGTTAAAAAGAAAAAAAAAATATTCCCATATAACTGCTTAGTACATTTTAATATTTTTTTTTTTACCAAACTTTTCTAATTTCTATATTGTTCCCAAAACACAGAATCTGGGAAATGACAGTCCACTTAATTAGCCCAGGAGTCCAAATAAAACCAGAAGCCATAGGAATAAAAACCCGACACCACAGGGGGTCCCCAGGATTGAGTCTGCCATTATCCTTATCTGGCTGTTTCAGGGCGGCACCTGGGCGGGGCTCGAGGTTCACTCGCATACACATTTACAAGATGATTGGGTAAATTAGAACTAGAAAAGGTGTGTACGCCAGGTTTTACAAATCTGATTTTGGTTTTGGCGTACGCATTATATTTTTTGTTTTTTTTCAAAGTGCACGTATTTCCACAGAGTTGTATAAATGAGGGCGGCACGGTGGCGCAGTGGTAGCGCTGCTGCCTTGCAGTTAGGAGACCTGGGTTCGCTTCCCGGGTCCACCCTGCGTGGAGTTTGCATGTTCTCCCCGTGTCTGCGTGGGTTTCCTCCGGGCGCTCCGGTTTCCTCCCACAGTCCAAAGACATGCAGGTTAGGTGGATTGGTGATTCTAAATTGGCCCTAGTGTGTGCTTGGTGTGTGGGTGTGTTTGTGTATGTCCTGCAGTGGGTTGGCACCCTGCCCGGGATTGGTCCCTGCCTTGTGCCCTGTGTTGGTTGGGATTGGCTCCAGCAGACCCCCGTGACCCTGTGTTCGGATTCAGCGGGTTGGAAAATGGATGGATGGATGTATAAATGAGACCGAGTTGTGAGACGAGAACCCGGAACACCGGATCCACGTGGCAGCAGCACCAAGCATTGCACCGCTTTAAGTGAGGATGAATAATTTTTCTCCAAGTTAAGTACAGGACCTTAAACATCAGGCGCTGGACTTCAGGCCACTATTAGATTATCATCTGTCTTTGACTACTTATTATTTCATTCAGTGTTGGCATCCTTCCAAATACATGCAAATGTGAGCTTTAAAGGTAAATAAATCAAACGTATCGCATTTCTCATTAGTTCGTTCTGTCAGCAATTATCCAAAGCAGCTCGGCAGTTTATCAGAAATGTTAATTAAAATATTAACCACTGTGCCCAATTCAGGTCCCTAAGTAAACGAGGCCCCCTTTACCTCATTAAACGTGAAAACAAGGCTGAATTATCGTTAATAAATCAGCGCTCCTCTCTACTCAGTAACGGCTCACTTGAGTTCCATTCCGCTGCTGTACGGCTACACTGAAGTGCCCACCACTATTAGTTCACGGAGCTCCGGCAGTCCACTTTAATAAAACGGAAGCACTTTTTGTATCTTGATGAGCCACGTCCGCCTGATGAAAGGGACACATGCAGAACTGGGTGACAACTGAGTCTCCCCACCCAGTGTCAAACGACTAGAACTTTATCATGACATGGACGGTGACACTTCTCACGTGCAATGGAAAAACCTGCTAACTGCCGATGTTTTCAAAATGGAGTTATTTTAGTTTTTGGAGTTACTGCTGATGTTATGAAGTAGTGGTGATGGCCAAATATGTCTTCATTCAGGTCATAGCAGGACGGAAGAAGCTGGTAGGCACACAGATGAGAGAAAATCACAATAATTCCACCCACCAATGAGGAAAGACCGCATAACAATGAAAATGTCGGATTACGATCACGTGATTTAAAGGCAGCAACTGCCTGATTTAAATGGCAGGTGTTGTTGATTTGTGAAAAAAAAAAACAAAAAACAATATTGCATACGTGAAGCTCAGGAAAAATTAAGTCTACAGATCGTTAATTATGCGGGCGACATCATTTCCTCAATTTGCCGAAAACTTGAAAGATGTGACTTACTGGGTTTTTACAGAGTTGGTGAGACTGTACTGTAGAACACTGAGTAGAGGAAACGCGGCCAGCAAAGCTGCTCCTTTTTAAATGACTGATGGACCCTGCCATCCCATATTAAGCAGACGTCGCATTACACAACTTCTAGTCGGGAGGGGATGTCAAACGACAGCTGCAGGTCTCATCATCTGAGGATGTCAGATTAGTCAAGTAAATTACGCAATTCCAGCACAGTTTCATATTTCCAGAGTATCACGAGCTTCCCCATTAACGTGCCACCTGAGGCAGACAGCAGAGGTTTCAAAGGTATGGCGAGTTCCACCACAGTCTCGGCCTTTTCATTGTTCTTTTCGTTCTTTATTTCGAATGATACAATTTCTTAGCAATGAACCCCATGAATGTGTGATTTTGCCAATGCAAAAGTATATAAAAGAAGTTAAAAAAATAAAACGTGAAAGTGGAGGATTGCATTTTCCAAATAATTGTTAAGAGTGAACTCTTAGTGTAACACTGATGATTTCGCTGTGTAGGTTTATAATTGATTGAGTTTTTTTAATCAAGGGAGATATACAGCCTCAGAAAAAAAATCGGGAGTGCTCTCCCCTCGACTTTCTCGTATACTCAGATATGGGGATGGATATTTGAGGAGTAAACCGCAAGACAAGGATTACATCCTCTTTAATAAAATCCCTGTGTGCGTCCAGGTGTCCGTGTGTGGGTGTCTTCTGATGAAGTGCGCATGCGCGGGGCACGGTGCAATGTGCGATATTACTGACAGAGAAAGTTACAGGCATTTTACGGAAATACAAACCAGTATTACTGCGAGAGGAAATTAAAAGGTACACAATACAGTGACTCATATTACAGCCGCATACAAGCCAGTATTACTGTCAGAGGAGATTAAAGGCATATTATGGACGCAAACAATTCAGGTAAATTATCAATTTCAGTAAGCGGAAGTGGGTCAAAAGTTGCAGGAGACTATAGTGATGTGTGTGATGTAATACTTGGACACAAAATTTAGTTTACATAAAGCAAAAATGTTCTCCAATATGTACTGCATGTATTACCATTTGAACGTCAAATGGAAAACTGCAATTAACTGGAAAAAACAGGTCATTTTTCAAAAAAATGCAAAGGGACAAAAAATTCTTAGAATGTGGTGCTTTACCATAATATGAAATAAGATTTTTGGGGAAACATTTCAGGTAAAGTACCACTTCCAGTTAGCAGAAATAGCTCAAAAGTTGATAGAAATCTACGTTTTGTACCTAATACTTGTATGCAAAATTTGGTTAACCTAAGTGAAAGCACACTCAAGTTAATGTGTTTACACACACACACACACACACACACACACACACACACACACACACATTGAGTTCCAAAAACGGTATTTTCAGACTCAGGGAGGTGTAAAACGACAACATTCATTAAAAATCATGAAATCAAATTTTTGGACTACAGTAATCCCTCCTCCATCGCGGGGGTTGCGTTCCAGAGCCACCCGCGAAATAGGAAAATCCGCGAAGTAGAAACCATATGTTTATATGGTTATTTTTATATTGTCATGCTTGGGTCACAGATTTGCGCAGAAACACAGGAGGTTGTAGAGAAACAGGAACGTTATTCAAACACTGCAAACAAACATTTGTCTCTTTTTCAAAAGTTTAAACTGTGCTCCATGACAAGACAGAGATGACAGTTCTGTCTCACAATTAAAAGAATGCAAACATATCTTCCTTTTCAAAGGAGTGCAAAGCAAGCAGTCAAAAAAAAAATCAATAGGGCTTTTTGGCTTTTAAGTATGCGAAGCACCGCCGGTACAAAGCTGTTGAAGGCGGCAGCTCACACCCCCTCTGTCAGGAGCAGAGAGAGAGAGAGAGCGAGAGATAGAGAGAGACAGATAAAAAAAATCAATACGTGCCCTTTGAGCTTTTAAGTATGCGAAGCTCCGTGCAGCATGTCCTTCAGGAAGCAGCTGCACACAGCCCCCCTGCTCACACCCCCCTACGTCAGCGCAAGAGAGAGAGAGAGAGAGAGAGAGAGAGAGAGAGAGAGAGAGAAAGTAAGCTGGATAGCTTCTCAGCCATCTGCCAATAGCGTCCCTTGTATGAAATCAACTGGGCAAACCAACTGAGGAAGCATGTACCAGAAATTAAAAGACCTATTGTCCGCAGAAACCCGCGAAACAGCGAAAAATCCGCGATATATATTTAAATATGCTTACATACAAAATCCGCGATGGAGTGAAGCCGCGAAAGGCGAAGCGCGATATAGCGAGGGATCACTGTATTCCAATACTTTGCATACGAGAAAGTAAATCGGACTCAGGGATGTCTAAAACGTCGAGATTCATCAAAATCTCAAGGTCGAATTTTTGGATGATTCCAATATTTTCCCTATACTTCATATAGAAGAAAGTGGTGGAGGTCTAAAACATCGAGATTCATCAAAATCTCGAAAGTGAATTTTTGGACGATTCCAACAGTTTCTCTATGAGAAAGTAAATCGGACTCAGGGTGGTCTAAAGCATTGCGATTCATCAAAATTTCGAAAGTGAATTTTTGGATGATTCCAATAGATTTCCTATGAGAAAGTAAATCAGACTCAGGGATGTCTAAAACATCGAGATTCATCAAAATCTCAAGGTCTAATTTTTGGACGATTCCAATATTTTCACTATACTTTGTGTAGATGAAAGTGATGAAGGTCTAAAACATCGAGATTCATCAAAATCTCGAAAGTGAATTTTTGGATGATTCCAATAGTTTCCCTATACTTCATATAGAAGAAAGTGGTGGAGGTCTAAAACATCGAGATTCATCAAAATCTCGAAAGTGAATTTTTGGATGATTCCAATAGTTTCCCTATGAGAAAGTAAATCGGACTCAGGGAGGTCTAAAACATCAAGATTCATCAAAATCTCGAGGTCGAATTTTTGGACAATTCCAACACTTCATATGCGAGAAAGTTAAAAAAAGTAAAAGAAGCTTTAAGCTACCAAATAAGATGGGACAACAAGCAAAATGTGTGGGCATGGGCCTACCCGGGCCCTGTATTGGAGCCACACCTGTCTCCCACCATTGACAAGTGGCCAATTCTTATTTTATCAGAAATTTTAATTCTTATCTTATCAGGAATTTCAATTCTTATCTTATTTATCATTATATTATTTATTATTTATATTGGCATGAGTAACCAAAGAGTTTCGTTTTCATTTTTCCATTCACCTTGTTTTGTGTTTATGTATGTAAATGTAAGGTCTGATACTTCACTGTCATTGCTTATTATATTGGCTGTGACGTGGTATTCAATTCAGTGAAAAAACGGTATATTAAGTATGAACTGAACTCAAGTGACTAAACAGAGATGCAGAGGACAAGACAGCTCGTGTGACATTTCATTTGAGTGGAGCTGGTGGCACTCCTAACCGAGCTATTGAACAATGGAGTTTTTCAAATGGGATTTTGCCAGTGTATTACCCAACACTCTTTTAGGGTACACCACTGACACACTCACTTAAATGCTGGGTTCCACTAGACAAAATTTCCATCCATTTATTTCCTGAACCCTCTTATCCAGTTCTGAGTTACAAGGAGATGGTGCTCAACCCAGACAGCACTGTATGCAAAGCAGGAACCAACCCTGGCTGTGGCACCCTTTTGGCACATTCACACCCTCACACTCATTTATAAAATGCCGGCATAGCGTGGTTAATTGAAACTAACCTACATTTCTTTGGGATGTGGTTGGAAAATTGGAGTGGCTGGTGAAAAACTCAAGAAGAGGAAGAGCATGTGCAACTCGACACCCAGAATAACCGGGCCAAGACCCAAAACCTCTGCGTTAGTATATGATGTATGGAAATTTGAACTTGTGGAAATATTTCCATCCATTCGTTCGTTACTAAACCCACTTAGGGATTCATGCAGAGCATATCCTGGCGAGTAGAACAGAAAGTAAAAATTAGGACGATTCTGTCCCAAGTAAGAAGACAATTGACATGTAACCAAATCGGTGGGCTTGCTGAAGTCTAATTTTGATCTTTTTACATACCACCAAAGTGAAAGGGAGGCATGTAATAAAAGTGGAAACTCGCTTCTGCTGTCTTACTTGTGCCACTAAAACACAACGTAACATTTTGAACTCTGCTTAAGCCTATTACTGCTGTGATCAGTAGAATTAATACAACAACACAGCATTCTCAATCAAATTTAAAGTTGTGTAGGACTAGAGGCCAATTGGGTAGCATCGGGTATACGGCAGGAGTCGGCCCTAAATGGGATGCCAGTTTATTGCAGGTCATATTCCATGATCCTCACTTACATGAGGAGAACTAAACCAAAACACACATCTACACAGTGCAAGGGGATCACAGAAATGGTGAGAAGGCGCACATACCACACAGACAGTGACCAGACCGGCATTCAAGTCTTTGGAGTGGGGCACTTGACATATGGAGACAGAGGCTGGCAAACTCCACACTGACAATGACCAGGCTGGTATTTAAGCATTTTGAGATACATTTGACTAATGTGAATATTTTATCTATTGTAGCACCCCCTGTCGGCGCCCATGTAACCCAACAGGACTGCACCAAACTCCAGCTTCCATGGAGCCCCGCGGGAGTCCGAGGCACCGCTGCAACCCAGAGGGGGCTGCCACCTAGCACTCCAGGGGGAGGTAATGATCTGGAAATGCTCCCTTCCCTGGTCCTTCCAGCGTAGAGGCGTCCCGGTTGAGCAAGGGTCATGGCCATACGCCACACTATCTTAACCCTTTAATCCGGTTCAAGGGGAGCCAGAAAATACCATCCCATTGCAGGGTAACCATTCCACCAAAGGTCACCCTCACTCACTCACTTCTGATTGGGATATGGCAGGAAAACACGAGAAAAATTCACACAGACATGGGTCGAGTAACATCACACCAGTCTTAGCATTGTTACACTGGTTACCCGTGTCCTTTAGAATTGACTTTAAAATACTGCAAATGGTGTATAAAGCCTTAAATCATTTTTATCCTTCCAATATCTTGGGAGTGCCTGCCCCCCTACTTTCCAAGTCATAACCTTACATCTTTCAAACAGCTTTCAAACCCCAAAACACGCTACGCCAAAGATTGGTCCATCCCAAGGATCGGGTCCCATGGCACAAACAGAGTAACATAGTTTACGCAGTTGAGTGCCAGGAGGAGTGCCGTGAATTGTACATCGGGGAAACCAAGCAGCCACTGGCTAAGCGCATGTCACAACACAGAAGAGCTTCCTCGTCAGGCCAGGACTCCGCAGTCTATTTACATCTACAGGATAGTGGTCACTCCTTTAAAGATGAAGAGGTGCACATCCTGGACAGGGAGGAGCGCTGGTTTGAGAGAGGAATCAAGGAGGCCATTTACGTGAAAAAGGAACGACCATCTCTGAACAGAGGAGGGGGCCTAAGGGTACATCTGTCGCCATCTTACAATGCTGTGATTGCAGCCATTCCTCAACCCTCTATGAATGGTTCACACGTCTACTAATCAGTGGACAATTTGCATATCACTGATCAACTGGCCCTTTGTCAATGGTGCTAGTCTCTGTGATTAAGCAAAGGTACTGTTTATAAGGTTGGGGAAACCTGCAGTCAATTGAGACTGAGGAAGAGACTTGGATAAGTCTCGAAATATTTCTCCCACTTAAAAACTTTGTCCAGATGAACAGAATCAAATTTCTAGGATTTCCTTACCTGGATTATTGAGCATGCATCGAGAAACCTTACATCTTCTAATAGCGGCCTGTTTATAACTCCAAGAGCCAAGAACTCCAAGATTACATCTTGCCTGAAGAAGGGGCCTGAGTTGCCTCGAAAGCTTGCATATTGTAATCTTTTTAGTTAGCCAATAAAAGGTGTCATTTTGCTTGGCTTTTCTCTAACTCCAAGAGCCAAACTTAAAGAAGTGATGAGGCGGCCTTTAGCCATTACGCCCCAAAAATCTTCAGTACCTTCTCTAGTGCTGCTTTTTGTAGCCTGGAGACCAAAAACTGCCCACAGGACTCCAGATGAGGCCTCACCAGTGTGTTATAAAGCCTCAGAGTCACCTCCTTGGACTTGCACTTCACACATCAGGGCGCTATATAACCTGATATTCTGTTAGCATTAACAAGTCTCTGGATGAGATATTGGGACCGCTTAGCTAGGGGTTGGTGGCAGGACTGGCACTCCAACCACCGTTAAAAAAAAATCTCACACTGTCCCAGTGTGGTGCTGAGGTGTCACCCGCTGCATTTGGGTCCCAATCCAGGTGGTCCGTCGTGAGGTGGGTGCGGCAACGTGCTATCAGCGGCTGTTCCCAACCTCTTAGCTACTTAGCTAAACAAACAAGCTTCATGGACTGAAAGGTCTCCTCTCGACTGTCAAATGTCTAATGAATATTTTAAATGTCAGGTTAATATATTTTTATAATATACTGCAATATATGAAAATGACAAACATCTTGAAATCCAACCATCCCTTTCCTAACCTGCTTATCACAGGGTCATAGGGAAGATGGAGCCTATCCCAGCATGCATTGGGTGCATAGCAGACATATACAACAATATATAAGTATATTAAATAATAGAGTATTATAACTATCATTTCAGTATTTATACAAATATGTTTTAAGAGTTTTCTAACATGTGTCTTAGAGCAGACACACAGACCCCTGGCGGCGTGTGTTTTTCCGTGTTTGTCGTTTTTGTATTCTGTGGCCTACACTTGATGCTCAGCAGATGGCGCTGCTCTTCTTCTTGACGGTAAATCCCAACCCTAGTGGGCATTTTTGGAAGTGTTTTTGAAATTCTTTACTTTATATCTTGGGATCATAAGACAAGGCAACGCCCCCTAGTGGCGAGATGGGTCCAGACCTCTGCAGCTACTCGAGTCAGGATCTTCATTGAAGATCCAATTGGATTGCATGTTTACTCAGCAGCTGACATAATTTGATTCAGATTGCCCTCCCATAACCCTCATCTTAACCATAACGTAACTTTGTAACAGTCGTCGGGAATATGTGTGCGTCACTGTGAATTTGTACCTTTTCCCATTCCTGTTATTAGTGGAATGGCTTAATTTGTAAGGCCGGCCAATTGTACAGGGGGAGGGGAGCACCTGGCTTGGAGGGCCAACAGACTGTATGGGGAGGAGCCAACAGACTGTATGGGGAGGAGCCAACAGACAGTACAGGGAGGTGCCAACAGACTGTATGGGGAGGAGTCAACAGACAGTACAGGGAGGAGCCAACAGACAGTACAAGGAGGAGCCAACAGACTGTATGGGGAGGAGCCAACAGACAGTACAGGGAGGAGCCAACAGACTGTATGGGGAGGTGCCAAAAGATAGTACAAGAAGGAGCCAACAGACTGTATGGGGAGGAGCCAACAGACTGTATGGGGAGGTGCCAACAGACAGTACAGGGAGGAGCCAACAGACTGTATGGGGAGGAGTCAACAGACAGTACAGGGAGGAGCCAACAGACTGTATAGGGAGGTGCCAACAGACAGTACAGGGAGAAGCCAACAGACTGTATGGGGAGGAGCCAAAAGATAGTACAAGAAGGAGCCAACAGACTGTATGGGGAGGAGTCAACAGACAGTACAGGGAGGAGCCAACAGACAGTACAGGGAGGAGCCAACAGTCTGTATGGGGAGGTGCCAACAGACAGTACAGGGAGGAGCCAACAGACTGTATGGGGAGGAGCCAAAAGTATGTAAATGGGTGGATAAAGGAGAGAGAAGAGCAGAGCCAAGACAGAAGTGGACGCCATCACAGGAAAAGGCAAGAGGGAAAGGATTGACACCACATGGAAAGGGTCAGGTGAACCCGGGTCTATTTCAAGACAAATTATTTTTACTTTCTGGTGAAACGTATTCGGGAGAGGACCTGATGGGCCAGCACAATGACCTGTTAATCTGGATGTTTCCCGGAATAGGAGGTATGGTCGGCACCTCATTTCCCACCGCAGACTGAGCTCGACATTCTGTACAGATAATATTTAAAGGACTACGAATAGATTATTGTTTTTTCTTGCTCAAATTTCTGTATTAGTATCTTATGTGTTTAAGTGTTTTGTGCCGTGGTTTGTGTTGGGTGGTAAGCGCTGCAGCACAATATTACCGTATTTCCCCAACGATTAGCCACCCCACATGATAGGCCACCCCAATCTATAAGTCACAGAAAATGCTCATTTATGTTTTAAAACTCTAAGATAAGCCGCCCCATGTTATTAGCTGCAGCATTACTGAATTTACCAATCTGAAGTAAAAGCATCTAATTTGGCACGCCCCTGTAGGCCTTTGCAACTCTATAGTGTCATTATAGTTGAGCAATGAACAATTAAATTGATAAAATTTTGCACTTACTAATATCATGCCACAATGCAAGTCCTACGCTGCAGAATTTAAACTCCAGGTCGTTGCTTTCCCGAAAGAAAACGGCAATCGTTCAGCTGGACGCCACTTTGAAGTAGATGAAAAACAAGTGAGGAACTGGCAGAAAGACGAGGAAGCTTTGCACGCGGTTCTGCCACGTAGGCGTGCAAGGCGTACAAGTAAAGCAAATTGGCCAAACTTGGAGAAGCGACTTAAAGAACGGATTCTCACACAGCGTGAGGACAATCGTTTCAACGATAGCCATCAAAATGAAGGCACGAGGAATGGCGACTGAAATGATAGGCCGCTCCATTTAAGCAAGCCGCACCCAATATGCAGGTTTGAAAAATTAATGCATAAGCCGCAGCCTATCGTTGGGGAAATACGATATGTATATAGGGGTTTTTTGTTACAGTAAGTGTGTGTATCGTCTTCCAATAATAATTTTTTACTTGACCCTGCTTTCACTGGTGTGTCTGTATACTTGGGGTGGTGTAGTTGGAAAGTAGTGGTGGTCACTCGCACCCCAGATTATTTTTTTCATTTTCCTTTGCTGCCACTCTAGGAGGGCAGCACATATTATAATCATGTCGGTTCTAAGTGTGGTACAACTTCACATGACGTGTGACACAAAGCGACAACCTCCTCAATGGAACAGAGTTCTGGAAGTCTGTAGCAAAATCCCAGCAGGGAGGCCCATCAGGACGACAGCTCCCATGCTGCCCTGTGGGCACCCACAAGAGGTAAACTGCCACCCCGTGCAGGGCCGTCTTAACGTATGGGCACTGGCTGGGGGGGCCCCAGAAGCATAGGGGCCTGCAGTGTTTTCTGATGCCTACGTTTCTGCCACAGTGCACTACTTTGCCGGAGGAGGCCTATGATGCTGTTTAGATGGCCCTGACCCAGTTTACCGGTGGAATAAACCACACTGAGGGGGCAGCCTCACCAACTGGGAAACAAGACACCACCCATCTTGGCTGGGACTCCCATCCATCCCCTTAAACTATTCACTGTAAAGGCCTGCCAGCTCCACAAGGACGGGAATGCTAGTCCATCCGTGTTCTTTACATTAATAACAGTCAAGTCAGTTAGTTGCATATTTTTAAAATTTATATATTGTATTTTTTGTATGTAAAGGGGCAGCCTAACGCAAGCACGGAGCACAAAAAGAGAAAGAAGTCTACCTGAAATCACACTCGACGAGATTTAACACAGACGGCAGCAAAGAATAGCTTGGCAAATGCACAGAAATCTAATTATGCAAAACTCGACAGCCCCCATTAGTTACGCAACTGGAGAGATCGGTGCAACGTGAAAGGCTTTAAGGCTAATAACCAGAAATCAGGTGGACAGGGGCGACCAAGTGCACCAGAGCCGCTCGCCCTCATCCGTCGGGCCTCAGCAGTGAAAACACTGAAGCAGGCAGGATCAGGGCCTTCCTACCGCATGGAACTCCGGTGGCTGTGGAGGTTTGATCTCCCTTGTCTAAACACTCTAAGTAAACAAAGCCATTATTTTCATTTCATAACTCCCCGGCACTGTCAGCTTGTATCAACAAAACTCTCGCCATACAAGGTAACAAGATCTACCTGGATGAATCACCAGCGCGGCGGCTCCTCGGCTGCTGCACTCTCCATGTCTCCAATGTCCGTCCTGGGCTATAGGCATACAGATGGCTTTATTACAAATGTAGCTTTCTTTCATCAAGCTTATGGGGATGGTGTGTATTGGCAGACCTTTGCCATGTTGTCACGGAAGAGGCGATGGCTGTCCCCACAGTGACACTCAACGTTTCAAGTTAAACTGGGTTTATTATTTCACTTCAGAACAGATTATTTCTAGGAGGTAATAATCATATATTGCATCAGAATATAAAGCATGGATAGTTCTTAACAATGTTGTATAACTCCAGCTGTCAGTGCTTAGCTTCATTTGAACTGGTGGTGCGACATTAAAAAAAAGGTGAAAATGAAAGGGGGCGGAACGGTGGCGCAGCGGGTAGTGCTGCTGCCTCGCAGTAAGGAGACTTGGGTTCTCTTCCTGGGGTCCTCCCTGCGTGGAGTTTGCATGTTCTCCCAGTGTCTGCGTGGGTTTCCTCCCACAGTCCAAAGACATGCAGGTTAGGTGCACTGGCATTCCGAAATTGTCCCTAGTGTGTGTGTGTGTGTGTGTGCCCTGCGGTGGGCTGGCGCACCTACCCGGGATTTGTTTCCTGCCTTGCACCCTGTGCTGGCAGGGATTGGCTCCAGCAGACCCCCGTGACCCTGTATTAGGATATAGTGGCTTGGACAATGACTGACTGACTGATATCTGTCTATTATATAGTGCCTTTCATATCTATCTATCTATCTATCTATCTATCTATCTATCTATCTATCTATCTATCTATCTATCTATCTATCTATCTATCTATCTATCTATCCCACTATATTTGTGTGAAATTTACCATTAACAAGTTTCCAACTGTGTCCCCGTGTTCTTGATGAACTAATTTTAAAGTCACCATCTTGATCCACTGGACTAATTCTCTTCATAATTTTAAACACTTCAATCATCCATCCATCCATCCATCCATTATCCAACCCGCTATATCCTAACTACAGGGTCACGGGGGTCTGCTGGAGCCAATCCAAGCCAACACAGGGCACAAGGCAGGAAAAAAACCCTGGGCAGGGCGCCAGCCCACCACAACACTTCATTTATGTCTTCCCTTAATCTTCTTTTGCTTAAACTGTAAAGGCTCAGCTCTTTTAATCTTCCCTTATAACTCAACCCCTGTAGTCCTGGAATCAGCCCTGTCGCTCTTCTCTGGACCTTCTCTAGTGCTGCTATGTCCTTATTGTAGCCTGGAGACCAAAACTGCACCCAGGACTCCAGATGAGGCCTCACCAGTGTGCTATAAAGCTTCAGCAGAACCTCCTGTGACATGTACTCCACACATCAAGGCGCTATACAGTGAGGTCCATAAATATTTGGACAGAGACAACTTTTTTCTAATTTTGGTTCTGTACATGACCACAATGAATTTTAAATGAAACAACTCAGATGCAGTTGAAGTGCAGACTTTCAGCTTTAATTCAGTGGGGTGAACAAAACGATTGCATAAAAATGTCAGGCAACTAAAGCATTTTGTGAACACAATCCCTTCATTTCAGGGGCTCAAAAGTAATTGGACAATTGACTCAAAGGCTATTTCATAGGCAGGTGTGGGCAAGTCCGTCGTTATGTCATTATCAATTAAGCAGATAAAAGGCCTGGAGTTGATTTGAGGTGTGGTGCCTGCATGTGGAAGATTTTGCTGTGAACAGGCAACATGCGGTCAAAGGAGCTCTCCATGCAGGTGAAAGAAGCCATCCTTAAGCTGCAAAAACAGAAAAAACACATCCGAGAAATTGCTACAATATTACGAGTGGCAAAATCTACAGTTTGGTCCATCCTGAGAAAGAAAGCAAGCACTGGTGAACTCAGCGACGCAAAAAGACCTGGACGTCCACGGAAGACAACAGTGGTGGATGATCGCAGAATCATTTCCATGGTGAAGAGAAACCCCTTCACAACAGCCAACCAAGTGAACAACACTCTCCAGGGGGTAGGCGTATCGATATCCAAGTCTACCATAAAGAGAAGACTGCATGAAAGTAAATACAGAGGGTGCACTGCAAGGTGCAAGCCACTCATAACCCTCAAGAACAGAAAGGCTAGATTGGACTTTGCTAAAGAACATCTAAAAAAGCCAGCACAGTTCTAGAAAAACATTCTTTGGACAGATGAAACCAAGATCAACCTCTACCAGAATGATGGCAAGAAAAAAGTATTGAGAAGGCGTGGAACAGCTCATTATCCAAAGCATAGCACATCATCTGTAAAACACGGTGGAGGCAGTGTGATGGCTTGGGCGTGCATGGCTGCCAGTGGCACTGGGACACTAGTGTTTATTGATGATGTGACACAGGACAGAAGCAGCCGAATGAATTCTGAGGTGTTCAGAGAAATACTGTCTGCTCAAATCCAGCTAAATGACGTCAAATTGATTCATGATACAGATGGACAATGACCCAAAACATACAGCCAAAGCAACCCAGGAGTTTATTAAAGCAAAGAAGTGGAAAATTCTTGACTGGCCAAGTCAGTCACCTGATCTTAACCCAATTGAGCAGGCATTTCACTTGTTGAAGACTAAACTTCAGACAGAAAGGCCCACAAACAAACAGCAACTGAAAGCCGCTGCAGTAAAGGCCTGGCAGAGCATTAAAAAGGAGGAAACCCAACATCTGATGTGCATCCGGCGCCGCCGTGAGTGGCAGCCTTTTCAGCAGCTCTGTGTATGACTGTATGTGTATGTGTACTTTTCTACTTTTATTTTTCTATTTTTATTTATTGATCACTCCTACCACTTTATTTTATGTGGATTCCTTCCCTGGACACACTTACTTTTACAACGTGGGCATGGATTTTAACACGCCAAGACTCGCCTATTCAAGTACTCAACTTCGGGCGCTGAGAACAAATGCCAGTGCCGGTGTGGTTCCCTATTTACCCGACGAGGTAAGAAGGCGGTATCGTGGCAGCAGAGCCGGCACTAAGCTAAAAATGAAGCGGCTTGCGAGAAAGTGGCGTTTCAAGCCTTCGGTGCCTTCTGTGATTCTGGGGAATGTAAACTCAATCTCAAATAAGATCGACGAACTGGCTGCGCTGGTGAAAAATGTAAGGACCTACAGAGAATGCAGTTTGTTGTGTTTTTGCGAAACCTGGCTAAATAACACCATCCCAGATGCCAACGTGGAGCTACCCGGGTTTAGCACAGTTAGAGAGGACAGAGATGCAAGTACCTGTGGTAAGCACAAAGGAGGAGGACTCGCTCTCTATGTTAATACACGGTGGTGTCACTCTGGACATGTTAACGTCAAAATCTCCACTTGCTGCAGGGATATCGAACTGTTGGCCGTAAGTTTACGTCCCTACTATTTGCCCAGAGAGTTTGGACATGTCATTGTTGTTATTGTATACATTCCACCTCGGGCGGACGTGGAGTCAGCGAGTGACATCATCCATTCCGCTGTTGCTAAGTTACAAACGCAGCACCCTGAGGCGCTTGTGCTAATCGCTGGAGACTTTAACTATGTGACGCTGGACAAAACATTACCTGCATTCTCCCAGTATGTGCACTGTTACACCCGGGGAAATAAGACTATTGATTTACTTTATGCAAACGTTAAAGATGCATACAGCGCCACCCCGCTGCCTGCGCATGGGAAAGCAGATCATAACCTGGTTCTGCTTCAGCCTCACTATAAACCAAAAGTTAGAGTCCTACCTGTAACCACACGATCATTCAGGAAGTGGACCCCAGAGGCTGAGAATACTCTGAGAGAATGTTTTGGAACTACAGACTGGGATATCCTGCAGGGATCTCATAGTGAGAACATTGAGGAAGTTGTTGACTGCACTACTGACTACATCAACTTCTGTATGGACATTGTAGTTCCAGTAAGAACAGTACGCTGCTATGCTAACAACAAGCCATGGATTACAAGTGAATTCAAGGGCCTTTTGAATCAGAAGAAAAGGGCTTTAAAAGACGGTGATCAGCATGAGCTCAAGCGCGTGCAGAAGGAACTCTGAGTCCAACTCAGGGCGGCGAAGGAGCAGTACAGGAGAAAGCTGGAGCAGAAGTTGCAGAATAACAGCATGAAGGAAGTGTGGGATGGGATGAAGATCATCACTGGCTGCAGCTCGAAGCGGGGTACCACCATTGAGAGAGACGTGAAGAGAGCAAACCAAATGAACAACTTTTTTAACAGGTTTGACCACCCTAACCCACTCTCACTCTCACCTCGGAGTACTGCACCCTCCACACATCCTTCTGCTGATACCAGCATAGGAGAGACATCCCCACCCATAATTACAACAGCGCAAGTGAGCAGAGAGCTGAGGAGACTTCGTGCCAGCAAAGCAGCGGGTCCAGATGGAGTATCGCCACGACTGCTGAAGGTCTGTGCATCGGAGCTGGGGGGTCCTCTACAGCGCATCTTCAACCTGAGCCTGGAACAGGGGAGAGTCCCGAGGCTTTGGAAAACATCTTGTATCACCCCAGTCCCAAAGGTATCACGTCCTAGTGAGCTGAATGACTTTCGGCCTGTTGCTCTGACATCACATGTGATGAAGACCATGGAGAGGCTGCTGCTTCACCACCTTAGGCCACAGGTTCAACACGCCCTTGACCCTCTGCAGTTTGCATATCAGGAGAAGGTGGGAGCGGAAGATGCCATCATCTATATGCTACACCGATTCCTCTCTCACTTGGACAGAGGCAGTGGTGCTGTAAGAATTATGTTTCTAGACTTCTCTAGCGCCTTCAACACAATCCAACCTCTGCTCCTTAGGGACAAGCTGACAGAGATGGGATTAGATTCATACCTAGTGGCATGGATCGTGGACTATCTTAAAGACAGACCTCAGTATGTGCGTCTTGGGAACTGCACGTCTGACATTTGTGGTCAGCAACACAGGAGCGCCACAAGGGACTGTACTTTCTCCGGTCCTGTTCAGCCTATATACATCGGACTTCCAATACAACTCGGAGTCCTGCCATGTGCAAAAGTTTGCTGATGACACTGCTATCGTGGGCTGTATCAGGAATGGGCTGGAGGAGGAGTATAGGGACCTAATCAATGACTTTGTTAAATGGTCCGACTCAAACCACCTACACCTGAACACCAGCAAAACCAAGGAGCTGGTGGTGGATTTTAGGAGGCCCAGACCCCTCATAGACCCAGTGATCATCAAAGGTGACTGTGTGCAGATGGTGCAGACCTATAAATATCTGGGAGTGCAGCTGGATGATAAATTAGACTGGACTGCCAATACTGATGCGCTGTGCAAGAAAGGACAAAGCCGGTTATACTTCCTTAGAAGGCTGGCTTCCTTCAACATCTGCAATAAGATGCTGCAGATGTTCTATCAAACAGTTGTGGCTAGCGCCCTCTTCTACGCAGTGGTGTGCTGGGGAGGCAGCATTAAGAGGAAAGACGCCTCACGCCTGGACAAACTGGTGAGGAAGGCAGGCTCTATTGTTGGCATGGAGCTGGACAGTTTAACATCTGTGGCAGAGCGACGGGTGCTGAGCAGGCTCCTATCAATTATGGAGAATCCACTGCATCCACTAAACAGGATCATCTCCAGACAGAGGAGCAGCTTCAGCGACAGACTGCTGTCACTGTCCTGCTCCACAGACAGATTGAGGAGATCGTTCCTCCCCCAAACTATGCGACTCTTTAATTCCACCAGGGGGGGTAAACGTTAATATTTAACATTATATATAGTTATTGTCTGTTTTTTTTCACCTGTATTATTATCATTCTTTAATTTAATATTATTTATTGTATCAGTATGCTGCTGCTGAAGAATGTGAATTTCCCATTGGGATTAATAAAGTATCTATCTATCTATCTATCTATCTATCTATCTATCTATCTATCTATCTATCTATCTATCTATCTATCTATCTATCATATAGTGCCTTTCATATCTATCTATCTATCTATCTATCTATTATATAGTGCCTTTCATATCTATCTATCTATCTATCATATAGTGCCTTTCATATCTATCTATCTATCTATCTATCATATAGTGCCTTTCATATCTATCTATCTATCTATCTATCTATCTATCTATCTATCTATCATATAGTGCCTTTCATATCTATCTATCTATCTATCTATCATATAGTGCCTTTCATATCTATCTATCTATCTATCTATCTATCTATCTATCTATCTATCTATCATATAGTGCCTTTCATATCTATCTATCTATCTATCTATCTATCTATCTATCTATCTATCTATCATATAGTGCCTTTCATATCTATCTATCTATCATATAGTGCCTTTCATATCTATCTATCTATCTATCATATAGTGCCTTTCATATCTATCTATCTATCTATCTATCTATCTATCTATCTATCTATCTATCTATCTATCTATCTATCTATCTATCTATCTATCTATCTATCATATAGTGCCTTTCATATCTATCTATCTATCTATCTATCTATCTATCTATCTATCTATCTATCTATCTATCTATCTATCTATCTATCTATCATATAGTGCCTTTCATATCTATCTATCTATCTATCTATCTATCTATCTATCTATCTATCTATCTATCTATCTATCTATCTATCTATCTATCTATCTATCTATTGATGTCCAGGAGTTCAAGACTTACGGCTGTCATTGCCAGCAAAGGGTTTTCAACCAAGCATTAGAAATGAACATTTGATTTCCAGTTATTTAATTTGTCCAATTACTTTTGAGCCCCTGAAATGAAGGGATTGTGTTCACAAAATGCTTTAGTTGCCTGACATTTTTATGTAATCGTGTTGTTCACCCCACTGAATTAAAGCTGAAAGTCTGCACTTCAACTGCATCGGAGTTGTTTCATTTAAAATTCATTGTGGTAATGTACAGAACCAAAATTAGAAAAAAGTTGTCTCTGTCCAAATATTTAGGGACCTAACTGTATAAACTGACAGTCTGCTAGTCTTCTTAATGGCTTCTGAACACTGACTGATAATTGATAGTCCACTACGACTCCTAAATCCTTCTCATAAGGTGTACTCTAGATTTTCCAACCGCCCATTGTGTATTCAAACCTCACATTTTTACTTCCTATGTGTAATTCTTTACATTTACTAACATTAAATTTCATCTGCCACAAATCTGCCCAAGCCTGTATGCTGTCCAAGTCCTTCTGTAATGATATAATGGATTCCAAATTAACTGCTAATCCACTTATCTTGGTATCATCTGCTAACTTAAGCAGCTTGTTGCTTACATTCCTATCTAAATCATTTATATCTATTAAAAATAGCAGCAGCCCTAGCACTGACCCCTGCTGGTCACCACTCTTAACATCGGCTGTTGATGTTGAATGGAACGCTCGTGATTCGTATCCTGCTGATGCAGTGGTCTGGGCTGTCGTCTCATAGTCCAGGCTCTGTATGCAACTTGCACCTTCTCCCTGTGTCCTCATGGGTTTTCCATCCACACCCAAAAGACAGGTGTGTGATGGTACCTGTACCAGTAGATTGACTGAGTGTGTGCCCAGATAATGGACGGATGAGCGAACTGCAATCACCGAATCCATCCCCTCAAGTAGGCCGCAGTTCCTCCAAACGCAACCTGGAAAACGCGGGCACAGAAGATGAACGGAGAGCCCACATATTTGTAAGCAGGGCCGCACTTGGATACAACATCATACACTACAAATAGTAAAAGGAGCTAAACGACAGAATTATGACTGAAAAGACAACGTGTCAGCTCTCACATTAACTCCAGTGAACGCAACTGCTCATCTGCTGCGGCTCTCTCGTTCAACCCACATAACGAAATTGACCACATGAGAACAAAGGCAAAAAAAAAACAAAAAAAACAAAAGCCTTTGTTTCACTTAATTACTAGGATTGTCGCAGATGACAGGAAAAGCACTCGGTGACATCAGAAGAAAATTGTAATCCTTTATTATTAGAGAGCGAGGAGGAGAAAAAAAAGAAAAGAAACCGTCACGTCTGTCCAAGGACAGGAAGTGCAAATTTGGAAATGAACTACAGCACAATCCTCTGCGGCTTAACAAAATTATTTCTTGTAAATATAACTATGGGCAGCACGGTGGAGCAGTGGGTGGTGCTGCTGCCTCGCAGTTGGGAGATCTGGGGACCTGGGTTCGATTCCCGGGGTCCTCCCTGCATGGAGTTTGCATGTTCTCCTCATGTCTGCGTGGGTTTCCTCCGGGCGCTCCGGTTTCCTCCCACATTCCAAAGACATGCAGGTTAGGTGGATTGGTGATTCTAAATTGGCCCTAGTGTGTGCTTGGTGTGTGGGTGTGTTTGTGTGTGTCCTGCGGTGGGTTGGCACCCTGCCCGGGATTGGTCCCTGCCTTGTGCCCTGTGTTGGCTGGGATTGGCTCCAGCAGACCCTCGTGACCCTGTGTTCGGATTCAGCGGGTTGGAAAATGGATGGATGGATGGATATAACTATGCTATGTAGGGTAAGGGGGTGGGGGGGTACGGACTACAAACTGCCCCACCATACAACTATAACGGGTGCCGTACTGCTACAGAAAATGGTTGTTAATAATTTACTGAGTGAGTGAATGCATGTGCAATGGAAGCAGAAGGAAATAAAACAATAAAAGTCTCCCCGCTCCGTATAACAAGAGCAGGGCACGCAATATGGCGTATCGTTAAAACCAAAAGGCTTACTGGGCAACATTGAGTAAGTCCCATAAACCTGCCTGTGCTGCGACTCCACAATCAGCCGTTATGTATCCTGCTCTTGTGGAGGCCATGTCACATTAGACGACTTTCAGTCGTAGCCATCATTTACTGTACGTACTCTTAGCCAGTTGGTGGTGCGCTCCCATGAAGCTGATTGTCTAATGTGATACATCCAACTAGTCTGTGACAGCGGTTAGACAGAGAGCTTCGCCGCACTGATACAGCGCATTGCTGTACCCGCCACATGACAAACCACCTCACGATCCCAGATTAGGACCCGAGTGCAACCATGCAACGGGTGACACCTCAGCACCACACTAGTTCAGATGGAATGGAACAGCGTGAGGTTTATTACAATGGCTGGAGTGCCAATTCTGTCACAGACCCCCAAGTTATTCCTTGCAAGTTGGAGGGCCTACATGCAGATTAACGGTTAAGGGCAATTGGTATTTACGGGATTTGAACTGGCAACCTTATGAATGGCAGTGTAGATCCCTAGCCTCAGAGCCATCACTCCGCCGTCTGTGACGGGCTAGAATGAAACCAGACAATTACAATACCTTACAATACCATTTATTTTTTATATAGCCCAAAATCACATAAGGAGTGTCGCAGTGGGCTTTAACAGGCACTGCCTTTTGACAGACCCCCAGCCTTGACTCTCTAAGAAGACATAAAAGAAACCCTTGTAAAGGGGGGAAAAAATGGAAGAAACCTGTGCGTGCAGTGGGTTTTAAAATAAGGGGTAAATACAATACAATGTGATGAAGACCATGGAGCGGCTACTGCTTCACCACCTGAGGCCACAGGTCCGCCAAGCCCTTGACCCTCTGCAGTTCGCATACCAGGAGAAGGTGGGAGCGGAGGATGCCATCATCTATATGCTACACCGATCCCTCTCCCACTTGGACAGAGGCAGTGGTGCTGTAAGAATTATGTTTCTAGACTTCTCTAGCACCTTCAACACTATCCAACCTCTGCTCCTTAGGGTCAAGCTGACAGAGATGGGATTAGATTCATACCTAGTGGCATGGATCGTGGACTATCTTACAGACAGACCTCAGTATATGCGTCTTGAGAACTGCAGGTCTGACATTGTGGTCAGCAACACAGGAGCACCACAGGGGACTGTACTTTCTCCGGTCCTGTTCAGCCTATATACATCGGACTTCCAATACAACTCGGAGTTCTGCCACGTGCAAAAGTTCGCTGACAACACTGCTATCATGGGCTGCATCAGGAGTGGACAGGAGGAGGAATATAGGAACTTAATCAAGGACTTTGTGAAATGGTGCGACTCAAACCACCTACACCTGAACACCAGCAAAACCAAGGAGCTGGTGGTGGATTTTAGGAGGCCCAGACCCCTCATGGACCCTGTGATCATCAGAGGTGACTGTGTGCAGAGGGTGCAGACCTATAAATACCTGGGAGTGCAGCTGGATGATAAATTGGACTGGACTGCCAATATTGATGCTCAGTGTAAGAAAGGACAAAGCCGACTATACTTCCTTAGAAGGCTGGCTTCCTTCAACATCTGCAATAAGATGCTGCAGATATTCTATCAGACGGTTTTGGCGAGCGCCCTCTTCTATGCGGTGGTGTGCTGGGGAGGCAGCATAAAGAAGAAAGACGCCTCACACCTGGACAAACTGGTGAGGAAGGCAGGCTCTATTGTAGGAATGGAGCTGGACAGTTTGACATCTGTGGTAGAGTGATGGGCGCTCAGCAGGCTCCTGTCAATCATGGAGAATCCACTGCATCTACTGAACAGGATCATCTCCAGACAGAGGAGCAGCTTCAGCGACAGACTGCTGTCACCGTCCTGCTCCACTGACAGACTGAGAAGATCGTTCCTCCCCCACACTATGTGACTCTTCAATTCCACCCGGGGGGGTAAACGTTAACATTATACAAAGTTATTGTCTGTTAAACCTGCATTGTTATCAATCTTTAATTTAATATTGTTCTTTATCAGTATGCTGCTGCTGGAGTATGTGAATTTCCCCTTGGGATTAATAAAGTATCTATCTACAGTATCTATCTATCTATCTATCTATCTATCTATCTATCTATCTATCTATCTATCTATCTATCTATCTATCTATCTATCTATCTATCTATCTATCTATCTATCTATCTATCTATCTATCTATCTATCTATCTATCTACAATACACAGAAGAGAACACAAAAATAATTCTCTTCTGAAGTGCAGGTGGTATGGCTGCTACTCCTAGATAGGACACACAGCCCAGGCTGCCACCTCCAATTTTAAACAATCAAAAAGTAGGTGAAACGGAATGCCCCTCTGATATGCCACCTGGTCTGGACACCTCTGATGCAAAGCTTCCTCAGCTACTGTATGACTGTGGTATAGCAGCTTCAAAAGAGCGGCCAGTTTTAAAATAATCCAAATAGCCGTGCCAGTCTCCGTGGAGCGCGGTCGCACGACCGCGGGGAGTTGATGAGGTAAGTAGGGGCGAGTCACACCTGCACGTGAGGGTGCGATTGTTCTCAATTGATTCATCAGCTTCCTGCAGTGCATGATTGAGACGGGCCGGCAAAGGGAGATTGGAGAAGAACAGAAAAAAAGAAGAACGGAGGTTAGTAAGAGAGAGAAGAGAGGCAGGCTTGCTGGGAGGAGAGCCCTGGTAGTAGTGTTAAAGCCAACACCCGGTAGGGGCAGCAGGAAGTGGTCACTCCAGCTGAGCGATCTCAGGAGCTGGAGTGACCAGCAGAGTGAACGGCTTGTTGTATAGGCCTGGGAAGGCAGACGGGAGTCGGAGGTTTAGGATTGGAACCCCAGCGTAGGGCGCCCAGGACGTCGGTGGAACCCAAGTCTCGGTCTGGGATAGCGGCCGTACAGACCGGATGTGGAGAAGGTCAGCTACAGCTGCAGGTAGGGTGACTCTCCGATGGGAGATGCAGGGAAGAGCCGGCATTTAAAGGAAGCCATTGTGCTTTTAAAATGAAACCGCTTCCAGCCTGTCATTTTAAAAGAATATTTCTTGGATTATTAACCTCCACTTTTGATCATCCTGTTTTTATGGATTATTTATTTATGGATTGTTGAGCACTTCACTATGGACACTGCTTTGTTTGTTTTGAGTATTTTGAATAAAAGCAACTGTTGCACTTTTCCACCATCCCCTCGCTCAGTTTGATTTGTCCCACATCAGACCAGCTCATCTGATTACATTACCGACGGTGTCAGTTTCGAGAGGCTCTGAGAAGTAAGGTCGGATTATAATAATAATAAATTTTATTTATATAGCACCTTTCCCATGCTCAAGGCACTTCACAGAGTTTAAGATAGAACGGCAGGGTATACAGTATACAGAGCATCCAGAAAGTATTCACAGCGCATCACTTTTTCCACATTTTGTTCTGTTACAGCCTTATTCCAAAATGGATTAAATTCATTTTTTTCCTCAGAATTCTACACACAACACCCCATAATGACAACGTGAAAAAAGTTTACTTGAGGTTTTTGCAAATTTATTAAAAATAAAAAAACTGAGAAATCCCATGTACATAAGTATTCACAGCCTTTGCTCAATACTTTGTCGATGCACCTTTGGCAGCAGTTAAAGCCTCAAGTCTTGTTGAATATGATGTCACAAGCTTGGCACACCTATCCTTGGCCAGTTTCGCCCATTCCTTTTTGAGGCACCTCTCAAGCTCCATCAGGTTGGATGGGAAGCGTCGATGCACAGCCATTTTAAGATCTCTCCAGAGATGTTCAATCGGTTCAAGTCTGGGCTCTGGCTGGGCCACTCAAGGACATTCACAGAGTTGTCCTGAAGCCACTCCTTTGATATCTTGGCTGTGTGCTTAGGGTCGTTGTCCTGCTGAAAGATGAACTGTCGCCCCAGTCTGAGGTCAAGAGCGCTCTGGAGCAGGTTTTCATCCAGGATGTCTCTGTACATTGCTGCAGTCATCTTTCACTTTATCCTGACTAGTCTCCCAGTCCCTGCCGCTGAAAAACATCCTCACAGCATGATGCTGCCACCACCATGCTTCACTGTAGAGATGGTATTGGCCTGGTGATGAGCGGTGCCTGGTTTCCTCCAAACGTGACGCATGGCATTCATACCAAAGAGTTCAATCTTTGTCTCATCAGACCAGAGAATTTTCTTTCTCATGGTCTGAGAGTCCTTCAGGTGCCTTTTGGCAAACTCCAGGCGGGCTGCCATGTGCCTTTTACTAAGGAGTAGCTTCCGTCTGGCCACTCTACCATACAGGCCTGATTGGTGGATTGCTGCAGAGATGGTAGTCCTTCTGGAAGGTTCTCCTCTCTCCACAGAGGACCTCTGGAACTCTGACAGAGTGACCATCGGGTTCTTGGTCACCTCCCTGACTAAGGCCCTTCTCCCCCGATCGCTCAGTTTAGATGGCTGGCCAGCTCTAGGAAGAGTCCTGGTGGTTTCGAACTTCTTCCACTTACGGATGATGGAGGCCACTGTGCTCATTGGGACCTTCAAAGCAGCAGAAATGTTTCTGTAACCTTCCCCAGATATGTGCCTCGAGACAATCCTGTCTCAGAGGTCTACAGACAATTCCTTTGACTTCATGCTTGGTTTGTGTTCTGACATGAACTGTCAACTGTGGGACCTTCTATAGACAGGTGTGTGCCTTTCCAAATCATGTCCAGTCAACTGAATTTACCACAGGTGGACTCCAATTAAGCTGCAGAAACATCTCAAGGATGATCAGGAGAAACAGGATGCACCTGAGCTCAATTTTGAGCTTCATGGCAAAGGCTGTGAATACTTATGTACATGGGATTTCTCAGTTTTTTTATTTTTAATAAATTTGAAAAAACCTCAAGTAAACTTTTTTCACGTTGTCATTATGGGGTGTTGTGTGTAGAATTCTGAGGAAAAAAATGAATTTAATCCATTTTGGAATAAGGCTGTAACATAACAAAATGTGGAAAAAGTGATGCGCTGGGAATACTTTCTGGATGCACTGTATATATGTATATAGTACAAACACACACATATATTTATATATATACATACATATAGTATAAAAAAAAAGTGATGAAAAAGTGATGAAAAGTGAAAAAGTGATGAAAAAGTGATGCGCTGTGAATACTTTCCGGATGTACTGTATAGCATTGTACTAAACCAGATAAATAAATAAAGAAGAGTAAGATAGCAAATTCAGAGAAAAAAAGCCTAACAGACCACATAATTGATGGTCTCGCACACACACACACACACACACACACACACACACACACACACACACACACACACACACACACAGGTTACATGAGCATCTTGACAGAGAGGTAAACTGAGAGAAGGGTAATAAAATCAAGTAGAGCTAAAAGCCTTCCTGAACAGATGAGTTTTGAGTTGTTCTTTAAAAGAATTAATGGAGTCAGCTGAGCTGATTAATTTCGGTAGGTCATTCCAGAGTCTGGGCGCTATACAGCTGAAGGCCCTGCTGTCACCCATGGAGTGTAGATTAGTGTGGGGCACAACAAGAGTGCCAGAATCAGAGGACCTTAGTGGGCACATAGTGATGGAGAAGCTCACTGATGTAGTTTGGTGCGAGGTTATTTAAGGCTTTGTAGGTTATTAGTAGGATTTTATATTCGATTCTGTAAGACACAGGGAGCCAGTGAAGGCGGAGCAGGATGGGTGTGATGTGCTCGCTGCTGCTGGTTCGCGTAAGGACTCTTGCAGCCCAGTTTTTAGCGTGGGACCCACATCGACACAATGACCAGTAGGACCTCAAACGTCCACGTGAGTCACACCGTTACTGCCACTGTGATTTGACTTCACTTCTCGCTCCAAACGGCTAGCCCCATTTTGACGGCGAGGCCATTTCTGATGACAGAGGGTAAGATGGCGGGGGCTCAGCAGAATGGAAGCATTCAACATGGTGTCAACACATGTGCGAATAGGAGACACCTAAAGGGCCTGAGTAATGATAATATCATATCAGACCAGGGGGCGGCAGGGTGTGCTGACTATCTTTCTCAGTTCCTTGCAGACCATTCCCATGAAATCCCACCAGGTTCCAGTGCCTTGGATGATGTCACTTCCTCTCCGGTCCTTTAAAACCGCCATCTTACCTCCAGTCTGTCAGTTCTGTTTTGGACTCTTGTGAACATCTCTGTTCGATTGTTTTCAAACTTTTGCAGCCAGGATATAATATACGGGTGGCTGCCCCAAACCTTTATAATGTCTGGAGAGTCTTTCTTCTCACAATGGATATATTATGCCATTATAAGAGCACAGGTCAGGAGATAGAGAAACAGTCAGAAGCCAGAAGTGTGAACGAAAATCAGACTAAAAGCAAAGGACAACTTTCTTTTTTTCACATTAAAAATAATTAATGACGTACCCAAGGAACAGCAGTGCAAATTTAGCATTACAGGCAGAATCCAGGAATCACTCGCTGCTGCACACAAAGTCAGGAATAAACTAAATGAGTCATAAAGCCGAAAAGAGGAGACATTAATCATACATCAGCAGAACACGGCCATTAGCACGTGTTAAAGTGCGCCAGGCTGGCAAGAGGTTGGCAGGGCTCAGGGTGCAAAACAGCCAGAAATACCCACAGACAGAAGATGAAGAGGTATTTGCTCATGTCACTGACAGCGACATATTGGCTACCGTGGCTCAAGCCCCTCCAATTCCTCCGAGGTGCTGTTTTCTCCTGGGGACTTCTGGGGACAAGCCAGAACAAAGCAAAGCTCCATGTTAAAGACTGGGGGGCTTCTGTTTGGAAAGGAATATACAGTAAGTAACAAGCTGGTTAAGTTTTGCAGATGATGCCAAGCGAGGTGGATTGGCATATCATCGAGAATCTGTTAAATCATCACAGAGGGACATGGACAGCATACAGGCTTGGGCAGATGACATTTAAATGTCAGTAAATGTGAAGTATTACATGTAGGTAGTAAAAATGTTAGGTTTGAATACACAATGGGAGGTCTGAAAATTGAAATCACACTTTATGAGAAGAATTGAGGAGTCGTTAATGGACTTGTCACTATCAAGTGCAGGACAGAAACCATTAAGAAGGCAAACAGATTGTCAGGTTATAAAGCGCCTTGATGTGTAATGTCCAAGTCCAAGTAAGTTATAACACACTGGTGAGGCCTCATCTGGAGTCCTGTGTGCAGGTTTAGTCTCCAGGCTAAAAAATGGACATAGCAGCACTAGAGAATGTCCAGAGAAGAGCAACTAGGCAGTATATGTAAAGTAATACATGTAGAAAGTAAAAATGTGAGGTTTGAATACACAATGAGAGGTCTGAAAATCAAAAGTACACCTCATGAGAAGAATTTAGGAGTCATGGTGGACTCGATATTAGCAACTGCCAGCCAGAAGACATTGAGAAGGCAAACAGACTGTCTGGTTATATAGCGCCTTGATGTGTAAAGTCCAAGTCCAAGTAGGTTATAACATACTGGTGAGGCCTCATCTGGAGTCCTGGGTGCAGTTTTGGTCTCCAGGCTACAAAAAGGACATAGCAGCACTAGAGAAGGTCCAGAGAAGAGCGACTGGGCAGTAAATGTAAAGGATTACATGTAGGAAATACAAATATGAGGTTTGAATACGCAATGGTAGGTCTGAAAATCAAAAGTACACCACATGAGAAGGATTTAGGAGTCATGGTGAACTCAACGCTATGAACTTCTTATCAGTGTTCAGAAACCATTAAGAAGGCTAACAGAATGTCAGGTTATATAGTGCCCTGATGTGTGGAGTACAAGTCCAAGGAGGTGATGCTGAAGCTTTATAACACACTGGTGAGGCCTCATCTGGAGTCCTGTGTGCAGTTTTGGTCTCCAGGCTACAATAAGGATATAGCAGCACTAGAGAAGGTCCAGAGAAGAGCAACTGGGCAGTAAATGTAAAGGATTACATGTAGAAAATACAAATATGAGGTTTGAATACACAAGAGGAGGTCTAAAAATCAAAAGTACACCACATGAGAAGGATTTAATAGTCATGATGGACGCAACGCTATCAACTTCTTATCAGTGTTCAGAAACCATTAAGAAGGCTAACAGAATGTCAGGTTATATAGCGCCTTAATGTGTGGAGTACAAGTCACAGGAGGTTCTGCTCAACTTTTATAACACACTGGTGAGGCCTCATCTGGAGTCCTGTGTGCAGTTTTGGTCTCCAGGCTACAAAAAGGACATAGCAGCACTAGAGAAGGTCCAGAGAAGAGCGACTGGGCAGTAAATGTAAAGGATTACATGTAGAAAATACAAATATGAGGTTTGAATACGCAATGGGAGGTCTGAAAATCAAAAGTACACCACATGAGGAGGATTTAGGAGTCATAGTGGACTCAACGCTATCAACTTCTTATCAGTGTTCAGAAACCATTGAGAAGGCTAACAGAATGTCAGGTTATATAGCGCCTTGATGTGTAAAATCCAAGTCCAAGTAGGTTATAACACTCTGGTGAGGCCTCATCTGGAGTCCTGTGTGCAGTTTTGGTCTCCAGGCTACAAAAAGGACATAGCAGCACTAGGAAAGGTCCAGAGAAGAGCAACTGGGCTGATATCAGGAGTACAGGGGATGAGTTATGAGGAAAGATTAAAAGTGCAGAGCCTTTACAGTTTCATTATTTTGTTTCCCATTTGTCTCAGGGCTCAATATTTTTCCCAAAACACTCAGTTTTCTAAGAAGCACACAAAGCAATAGTTTCATCCATAAATCAACATTTATGACAAATGTCACTCTGCTTTATGTTCCATGAGCCTCTACATTATGTACGTAAATTCACACGCTTATTTCATACCCGTTTGTCTCATCACACATAAGCTGAAAGGCACTTTCTTAAAAAACGTAGCTTGAAGTAGTCGAGTGGCTGGTAATCCGTGGTGTCCACTGGCACTCCGTGCCATCTGAAGGCCAGTTGCCAGCTTGAAACCCCCACACATCTACTGTATGTCTGTGTAGTCTTCCCAGGGCGAACATTGCCGTAGGCACGTCAGCTGCACGAGCGTGTTCTGCACTACGGTCAGCTGGGAACCGATCAGCTGATACAGGTACCTGTCTTTCGTTTTCGATTTCCAACTCATGTGCATCAAAATCAGAGTCTGATAATTGTCTGTGTAGTCCTATGTGTAGGCGCATCAGCTGATGCAGGTACCTGACTTTCGCTTTTGTATCAAAATCAGATTTCAAGAAGTCAGAGTCTGATTCGGCAATAATAATAATTTTTTTTTTTTTTTTTTTTAATAATTTTTTGCATTTATATAGCGCTTTTCTCACTACTCAAAGCGCTCAGCAATTGCAGGTTAAGGGCCTTGCTTAAGGGCCCAACAGAGCAGAGTCCCTATTGGCATTTACGGGATTCGAACCGGCAACCTTCCAATTGCCAGTGCAGATCTCTAGCCTCAGAGCCACCACTCCGCCATAAATACGCAATAAATAAATAACACGCATGGAGCGTTTTGCTTTGCTCATTCCCTTTGCTCTCTCACCTGATGCTGATGCCATTCTAAACGTTTTTTACTCTATGCTACTAACACACGTGCAGGGATCCAACGTCAAGTCAATGAGTTTAACAGTCTTCCTAGCAAAGAGAGTCTACCTATAATATAACGTTGAGTTTTATCGACGCTTACAGATTTTTTCATCTTCTGCCCCTGAATGTTGACTTTCCAGTAGTTTATATCTGCCCTCAACCCCTTGGCTCGACAAAAGTCGACATCCGCCCTAAAAGAGTTAAGAGGAGGCCTGACTGAAGTGTTTAAAATTATTAAGGGAGTTAGTCCATTTGATCGAGACTGTAATTTTAAAATGTGTTCATCAAGAACACGGGGACACAGTTAGAAACTTGTTAAGGGTAAATTTTGTACAAACATTAGGAAGTTTATCTGAAAAAGTGCTATATGCCTCCTCAAAAGTGACAACATGAGAGGAGATTGTCACCTGTATACCTGTATGTCTTTGAAATGTCATCGAGTAAAGCAAAGCAAGTGTGACAAGAGATCAAATGTTGCTCATTCTACAAAGATCTTCTAAAATGGCCAGTACACATTTGTTGGGACCCCAAGAAAAGATCATAAAGAACTGGATTTGAGTGATTTTTGGAACTATCTGTTCTCTTTAGTTTGTACCACACATGTCTCCAATTGTGCAGTCAGTCGATGGAGACAAGTCGTCTCCCTGCTGTTCGGTGTCATCGTGTGTCCCACACTGAACATGGACCAGAGAAAGTAAATGAGAGAGTTGTCTGAGAAGATCAGAAAGAAAATGATAGACAAGTACGTGAGAGGCAAAGGCTAGAAGACCATCAACAAGCAGCCTAACGTTGAAAATATTATGAAGAAGTTTAAGGTCCGTGGGACTGAGGCCAGCCTCCCAGGACGTGACCGCAGAATGGGCAGGAGGATAGTGAGAATGGCAGACAAAAAGCCATGGACGACTTCCAAAGAGATACAATCGGTGTAAAAAACTTCATAAAGAGCTGCTCAGAAGCAAACAAAAAATATTTTTTTGTAGACCAGTGTACTTAGCGCGATGAGAGAGGTCGCAAAATCAACTGAAATGTTCAAGCAAATCTACATTACTAATCCAGAGTTTTAATTTAGGCACGGAGGCACCGACACACATGCGCAGTGCGCCGTGGCGCCCCAGAGTCAAACGCAGCGGCTTCCCAGAGTCAGTAGTATGTATGTGCCAGCAGTCTGTGTGGCATGTTTGGGATACAAACAATAAACAAAGGCACCTACCTCGCGCTTCACAAACACCACAAGCGATGAAGTCATGGCTCCAAAACGAAACACCTCAAGTAACGGAAATACAAAAACGAGCCCATATGGACACACATCTACCTAACGACACAGCCACAGAACAACAAAGACGAGACACAACATCACCTGTAAACTAGACTTAATGAACGAAGGCGCCCACACAAAGAAACCGCTTTAGTTCAAGTTGGGTTATTCAACTAAATGGAAACTTTACCATGCCTACGACCTGTGAACTAAACCTGAGGTAAAGTGTGCATGCCAGGTTGTACAGCCGCCCGGACAATGAACGAGCGTGCCCACAACGCGCTTTTGACACAGCACAGGCAAAGGAGGCACGTATCCAAATGGAGGGAGCTCAACGATTAGTAATACAAACATGAGCCTGTATGGCTACGACCTGTAAACGAGCCCGTATGGATACATGTTATTGAATTAAATGGAAACTTTACCATGCCTACGACCTGTGAACTAAACCTGCGGTAAAGCGTGCACGCCAGGTTGTACAGCCGCCCGGTCGCGACCGCCCACACCACCGCATATACCCTCCATCATGTTTCATCACGCAGAAACTGATTGCCATTCTTGGATTTCCGATTCGCTAGCGAATCGCGGGCTTACTTGTTATAGAAGAAACCTACCCGATCTAAATCCATTAAGTAGTTCTCTCGTTCGCTAATTAAGCGGATGTAAGGTAGACGCCCCGAGGCTGGCATGTGAGAGAGGAGGGCCCCACTGCGTCTCTCAGAATTTGCACAAATAAATCGGTACCGCAAGCAAACTATGATACTTAGTGCGATGAGAGAAGTCGCAAAATCAACCAGAATGTTCAAGCAAATTCTAGAAGAAACCCCAATCTAAATCCATTAAGTAGTTCTCTCATTCACTAACTACGCGGATGTAAGGTAGACGCCCAGAGGCTGGCATGTGAGTGAGGAGGGCCCCACTGTGTCTCTCTCAGAATTTGCACAAATAAATCGGTACCGCAAGGAAACTATGATACTTAGCGCGATGAGAGAAGTCGCAAAATCAACTGGAATGTTCAAGCAAATGATAGAAGAAAACCCAATCTAAATATGTTAAGTAGTTCTCTCGTGAAAAGCGGACAGACAGACAGACGTTGGATTTTATATAGATATAGATGTCTCACTTAAAGGTTTTCCAATGCTGTATCTGTCCTGATGTCTGTATAAACACATGGAATTCCAGTATCTGTATTAACGTCTCGCCTGAAGAAGGGGCCTGAGTTGCCTTGAAATCCTGCATATTGTAATCTTTCTGGTTAGCCAATAGAAGGTGTCATTTTGTTTGACTTCTCACTACATTCACAATGGCCAACATGGTACAACACCTCAGTACTAAGAGCGCTGTTCAAATGTTTAGGGGACCAGAGGAGATCAACTTTCCCAAGACATTCACCTTTCTTTATTTTCAGATATTGTATGATGGGCACCAGTTGTTTTGGCTCATTTTATATCTCATTATTGTTTGGCTGCTAATTAAGGAAAAAGAAACAATTCAGGGGTCTGAGTCTTCAAGAGCAAGTCAATGAAAATGAATGGAAAAGGAGTTAATTAGCAGCAAAAACAGGTCACTAATTAAGAAAAGGGTTAGAATGAAAAGCTGCAGCCACTGGGGCCCACCAGGATCGGAGTTGGGGACCCCCGGCCTACTCCCACTAGATGCATTGATTTTCACCCAATGAATCTGATAAAGCACTCAGGCCTCCTTTTATTGGTTTCCTTTTCCTCCAGATCTAGTGAGTCACGCTGCAATGACTCACCTTCACCGACGGACGTTCCAGACCTCTTAGGATGTGATAACCGAGACTTGAAGCACACCCACTGAACGCCACACTGAAAGAGGGCTGCTAATAACAGTGGAAAAACACTCCGTGGCTGTGCGTTTAACTGACTGAGCACGGGCGCAGGATGAATGCTGAAGCAGTGATGCTCAGCTTCTTGAAAGCCAACTCGGTAATGCGGCCAGCACTGGCTACAGCCACAAAACCTCAACACGAGACCACGAGGGCCGCTTTTTAGGGGGCAGCTGGGAAGGGAAATGCAAAAAAAGGAGTCCATCAGTAAGTTATAAATCACAATGTGCATGAAGTCTGCTACTGGTTAACTTTTAGAATAATT